>NC_066581.1:62202262-62349762 GCF_024323335.1 Lathyrus oleraceus
ACTATCCTACAACTTTACAATTTATAACTCGTGTCGATAAGGAATATCTCACTAGAATATTTCAATAAAAAGAATAAAATATGGACAATAATTATACTCGTTTGGCCAGATGTCTCTGGGGATGTTGTTTTCAGTCCTATTGGAATATACTAAAAACACATGTAATCAATTCAAAAAATAATTTCTATAAATAATATTGAATCCTTCAAAATATAAATTCACACAAAGAGTAGATTCTATTGAAGAATATAACATCATCCATTTGATAAAAAATTATGATTCAACTTTTACCATTCTTCACGTAACCAAACTGTAAATTGTGAAAAGATATTTAATAATTAGTTATTTATTGGTGGATCAAAATAAATTAACGTGAGAGAATCATTCTAAGTAATTAAGCTATAGGTTTATTAAAAAAATAGGTTAAGGCGTGAATATTTTACAATAAAAAAACATAAACACTAACTTATAAAAATTATTTACGTTGAAGAACAGCATGTATTTGGTCTTATGAAACGAACGTGCAAGCAAGCAAAGTAAAAGCTGAGTAGGTAAGGTATTACGTGAGCCCTATTTTTCCGGCTATGTTACACCCCTTTGGGCACCTAATTCTTCTCCCTTAGTCAATCGTCACACGTTTAATGGCCGCATTTGTTTACCTTTATTTGTTTTCGCTACCGCTGATATACTCGTCGGCACTCTCTTGCGAACTGCTACTGTTGTATTACAATTTACAAACCTGTTGAGTCTTTACATTTCTAGCTGGTGACAGGTGATGATAAATGCATGACGATGATACAGCTGTACACAACATACCAAACTGGTTCTGGTCTATAGAGAGGATACCATTGTCAAAGTTATCGCACGACGACAGGTTATAAGAGAAAGCAATTTAAAACAAACTTTTCTAACCTGCCATTGACTTCTAACTTTAACATATAAAATAAATAAATAATGGAATTAAGAGAGAGAGTTCCACATGAATGTGTGTTAGGTGTGAATGTTCAAACAACCAGAGAGATTGAAGATGAACATGATAAGAACAGATGAAGAATCCATGGAAAGAGAGAAAGAATAACGAGAGTTTGTTAAGAATTCAGTTACAATCTGTAACTGTAATTTTGTCATTATTATAGAACTAACTATACAAGGATATACATATATAGTGAAGGTACACAGAGTGTGTGGCTAGAACTAAAGCCAAAGAATACACGTGTAAGAAAGCTATAGGTAGAAACTTAATATGTACAAAGGCTATTATAAGACTATATAAGCTAATATCCCCCCTCAAGTTGGGCATTGGATACTACAAAGGCCTAACTTGTCCAAATTGGTCTTCAAAGAGGGAGAATGCAGAGGTTTGGTAAACATGTCGGCGAGCTGATCATGAGTAGAAACTGGAAGAAGATGAATGAGCTTAGCTTGAATCTTCTCGCGCACGACATGACAGTCTAGTTCAATGTGTTTACTGCGCTCATGGAATGTAGGATTATGCGCCAAGTAAATAGCAGATTTGCTATCACAAAAGACAGATGCTGGCTGAGTGAAAACAACGAGAAAATCACGAAATAAGTAATGTAACCATTGTATTTCACAAGTAATGGAAGCCAAGGCACGGTATTCAGCTTCAGTGGATGACCTTGATACCGTGTGTTGCTTCTTAGACTTCCAGCATAGGAGAGAAGATCCCAGCATTACACAATAACCTGTTACAGATTTTCTCGTATCAGGACAACGAGCCCAGTCCGAATCAGCAAAGCCAAAAAGCTGCAGTTTACTAGATGAAGAGAACAAAATGCCTTTAGCAGGAGCTGATTTCAGATATCGAAGAACATGTAGGGCATCTTGATAGTAAGGCATTCGAGGTTTGGATACGTATTGGCTGAGATGCTGAACAGAGAAGGAAATGTCTGGCCTAGAGTTGGTTAAGTATATCAATCTTCCAATTAACCTTCTGTACAAGGAAGGATCTTCCAAAAGGGAACCTTCATCAATGGAAAGCTTTGTAGTAGGGATAAAAGGAACAGCAGATGGTTTGGCGGCAAGAAGGTCAGCATCTTCGAGCAGCTCAAGAGTATATTTTCGCTGATTCAAGAAAATACCATCTGTTGACCGGGCAATTTCAAATCCCAAGAAGAATCTCAGTTGGCCCAGGTCTTTTATTTTGAATTGCTGATTCAGAAGATTTTTGACCTTGTGAATTTCAGACAAAGAATTACCTGCCAAGACCACATCGTCTACATAGACCAAAAGGGCAGTAAATTCATGCTTGTTAGATTTAACATACAAGGAATGATCTGCTTGAGATTGGTTGTAACCAAGAGAAATTAGGAAAGTGGAAAGCTTTGAGTACCACTGCCTATTAGCTTGTTTGAGGCCATATAAAGACTTGTGTAACCTGCATACTTTAGATTCAGAAATACCAGTCAAACCAGGGGGAGGAATCATGTATACTTCCTCATGTAAATCACCATGAAGAAAGGCGTTGTTAACATCCAATTGTTCTAAGTACCAGCCCTGTATAGCAGCTAGAGATAACAAGACACACACTATAGTAATTTTTGCCACAGGAGAAAAGGTGTCAAAATAATCAATACCCTCCATCTGTGTATATCCTTTTGCCACAAGTCTGGCTTTATATCTCTCTATAGAGCCATCTGCCTTGTGTTTGACCTTATATACCCATCTACACCCAATGGGAGTTTTTCCATGAGGTAGATCAACCAATTCCCATGTATGATTTTCCGCAAGAGCAAGTAACTCTGCATCCATGGCCTTTTTCCAGCAATCATGTTTAATGGCTTGATTGAAGGTCTTAGGTTCAATGTTTAAAGAGATAGAATAGCAGAAGTTTTTATATGTGGGTGAACATTGGTCATAAGATAGCACAGAGGATAAAGGGTATGATACATAAGAATTTTTGGATGTTGATGAGGAGGGGTTGTGAGCAATATTATAACGGTGGTAATTATCCAAGTATCTAGGGGGATGTGATATCCTAGTGGAATGTCTTAGGGATTGGTTATTAGATGGAAGGATGACAGCAGGTTCAGCTATGGGAACATGGGGTTTTCCATTGGATAAAGGCATAGTTCCTGGATGTGTGCTATCAGGTTCAGGAGAGCTTGTGTCCATGAGATTAAGGTCTGAATCAGACAAGGAGGAAGTATCCAATGTGTGGATAGGGCTAGTGTGGGAAGATAAAGGTGAATGGACAGATGTAGGGTCAGGAATAGATGTAGAAGGAGAAAGAGTACTAGTGCTAGGCTACAAGGGTGAATTAGTTTGTGTGTTGTCATTATCCATAGGGTAAGAGAAGTCAGTAGAGCTAGGGGAATGACCAAGTCCAATAGGGTCATCATAGAGGGGAGGGCTAGAGGAATTGGACTTGTCTGTGGAAGTAGACTATGGTTTTGGAGATTGCAAGGAAGATTTAAAGGGAAATTGAGTTCATAAAAAATAACACATGTCTGGAAACAAATATATTGTGGTTTAATAGGTCATATAGAATATACCCTTTTGTTCCTTCCTTAAAACCCAGAAAAACAGCTTTTCTAGCCCTAGGTTCAAATTTTGTTCTATATGCCTGTAGGGTAGATGCAAAACTCAAGCAACCAAAAACTTTCAGGTGAACGAAAACAGGAGGCTGTTGATAGAGAAGTTCATATGGACATTTAGATTTCAATAAGGGGGTAGGCAATCTATTAATAAGGTGGATGGCATGTTGGACACAGAAATTCCACATGGTTATAGGAATGTGAGACTGAAAGTATAATGTTCTAGCTACATTCAGTATGTGTTGGTGTTTTCGTTCGACTATGCCATTTTGCTGTGGTGTTTCAACACAGGACGTTTGATGTCTAATACCCTTGGATAGAAAGAACTGAGATAGAGCAATAAACTCAGTTCCATTGTCTGATCTAAGGCACTTTAGGGTGGTTTTAAATTGGTTCTCAATGAAGGCAATAAATTGTATTAGGCTGGTTTTAACTTGATCTTTGGTTTTGAGAAATATCACCCAAGTAAATCTACTATAGTCATCTACCAAAGTCAGAAAATACCTATGTCCTAATATAGAGATAGTAGAAAAGGGTCCCCACAAATCAGCATGTAATATCTCAAAAGGCACAGAAGTAGTAGTATAACTATGAGGAAACGACAATCTCTTTTGTTTACCAAAATGGCATGAATCACAAACAAGTTTATTATTGTTGTTATGAGAGGGAATAAAGGGATTTTTTTTTGAAATTTGTTGCAAACCAATATCAGATAAATGGCCTAATCTTAGATGCCAAATATTACAAGAGTCTTGAGAACTAGAGTGATGAGCTTGAGAGTGAGGTGAGACATCAAGCACATAGAGTCCTCTCTGCAGGCTAGCTATACCAATCGTTTCCATTGAATGGTTCTGCAGAATTGTGCAAGAGTTAGCATTGAGACTAACATGACAATTATTGTTTTTGACTAATTTAGCAATGGAGAGTAAGTTGACATGAAAGCTAGGGATATACAGCACATGATGTAAGGTTAAGGCATTGGATATAATAACACTGCCAGACATAGAAGCCACAGCTTGAGAGCCATCGGGTAAACTAACATAAACAGGAATAATGGTTTTGTATGAAGTAAAGGAGGATAAGTCAAAAGATATGTGATTAGTGGCTCCTGTATCTAGAATCCAAAGGTTAGGGTTCTTACCATTATCACTTGAAGAGTGGGAGTTGAGGACAAAGGGAGAAGTGGTTATGGAGTTGACTTTTGGTGTGGTTTTTGATTGCTGAATCAATTCCAAGATGTTATTGTACTGCTCTTGAGTAAAACCAGAACTGGGTTGTGATTCATCAGTACCTGCAAGAACTGAAGCAGCAGATTGGTATTGAGCGTTGTTATTTTGAGATTTACCTTTCCCTTTAAAGCCAGGTGGATAACCGTGTTTGATGAAGCAGGTCTCGACTGTATGATTGGTTCTCCCGCAGTGAGTACAGACACGGTTTTGGCCTCGTGTTCCACCCTGTCCTTGAGCTTTGCCCTTGTAATTGTTATGACCACGCTTGCCATTCGAATTTCCTGAAGTTATGTGTAACTAGAAAGCAGTTACTTCATCACTTGAATTTCCATTAGGAATCACAGAACCTGCACTGCTCATCTCTCGTTCTTGTTGGATAACAAGTGAAAAGGCTTTGTCAACATCTGGTAACGGATTCATCATCATAATCTGAGATTTGGAATGCGCAAACTTCTCATTCAAGCCTTTGAGGAAACGAATAACGTAATCCTGCTCACGGTACTTCCTAATTGAAGCAATGGCTCCACATGAACACGGAATGGAACAACAACATGCAGGAATCGGTCTATAATTTTCTAATTCATCCCACATTACTTTCAATCGCGTAAAATAATTGGAAACATCAAGTGTACCTTGACGAAACTTGTATAGATCTTCCTGGATGTCTGAAATGCGAAATACATCACCTTGCGAGAATCTGAGCTGTAAATTCTTCCAAACACTGGTTGTGCTTTCAATCCATAATACTGACTTTGCAATCGATTCTGAGATGGATCTGTGAATCCAAGCCAAGACCATGGTGTTGCAGCGAATCCACTGAGCATATAAGGGATTCGAAATAGGAGGTTTTGTGAGTGTGCCGTCAATAAATTGATCTTTGTTCTTGGAAATCAAGGCAATATGCATAGATCTCGCCCAAGTGTGATAATTTTTATCATCGAGCAACGGTGAAACAAGAACAAGCGAAGGATTCTCATTCAGATGCAGATAATATGGATTCGTTGAATTTGTCGAGAAATCGGTGATGTAGCTCTGGTTAGCCATAGGTAGCAAAGGAAGAAAGGTAGAATTAGCGATCGAAAGGAGAGAAAAGGGAACGGTGCAGAAAAAATAAAAGCGATCTGAGAAATGCACCAAGAATCGATCGAAGATGTAGAAAGAATGGCTACCAGAGCTTGTAAAGCTCTGATACCATGTGAATGTTCAAACAACCAGAGAGATTGAAGATGAACATGATAAGAACAGATGAAGAATCCATGGAAAGAGAGAAATAATAACGAGAGTTTGTTAAGAATTCAGTTACAATCTGTAACTGTAATTTTGTCATTATTATAGAACTAACTATACAAGGATATACATATATAGTGAAGGTACACAGAGTGTGTGGCTAGAACTAAATCCAAAGAATACACGTGTAAGAAAGCTATAGGTAGAAACTTAATATGTACAAAGGCTATTATAAGACTATATAAGCTAATAGTTAGAATTGTAAGGTTGCTTAGATGAGTTGAATCTCTTATTCATTCTCTGTTGATTTCGTTTCAAAGCTCAAACTCTTTAAAAGGAGAGGAATAACTATATATAAAGTTAGTTAAAGTTGGTTAGGCTCTAAAAAGCTCTAACTTTCGTAACCACTTCTAAGTAATCCCTAACTAACTTTCTAAAAACTGAATCCACTGCGGTAGTTTTATCTTTGTCAATAAATAACTTGACCATATGATTGTACTTAATTTTCATTTTATTACTAAGTATCACAAAAGCTAATTGTTAAAAGTAAAAAAATGAAACATTGTTAGACTGACTCTCCCAAGGGATAAAATGGAGATACGTGAAAGGTTCCATCCTTTAATAATCCAGAATGGAGTCAACAAGATTTTAACTCCCAACTACCTTTTATATAGAGACTTCTTATACAAACAATTAAGTCTCCAATAATATTAAACTACTAAGACAAGAACCATGTATAGTTTATATTTTGACAAACACTAAATAGAGGCATATCACATACGAAGTCAACCTTATATACATATAACAAATGACTAGTCCTCCTCATACCTATAACCAAATGGACTTGATTGAAATCCTATAGCTATATATTCTTGTTGTTTTGCATCTTCTAATGACCTTCACAAATGACTAGTCCAATTTAACCTCCTCAAGCATTTGTTTCACTTAGAGTGAAGTTGTATCTATTCCATTCTTAATTTTTGCGGATTTTTATTTTTTTCAGAATTAGTTATGGATCGTAATTGGATGGAAGTTAATCGTTTGGATGCAGAGTACGATAAAGGAATGGAAGATTTTTTTTATATACTCGTGAAAAACTTCCTAATAATAATAAGTTTTATTGTCCTTATGTTAATTGTTTGAATAAAGAGCCGCCATTTTTAATAGATGAAATAGAAAATCATCTTGGTTGTGAGGGAATTTGCCAAAATTATACCAATTGGATATGGCACGGTGAACCGTCAAACAACATACCAAGTGTGTCGGAAAGGGAGGTAGTTGATGAGGATATGGACAATCGGCTAGAGGACATGATCCATGATATTGGATCAGAGTCTTCTCAACATGCTCATATGTACGATACTTTGCGCAGTGACAATGAAAAGTCTATTCAGGATGCACTAACTTCACACAGTTATATGCGGTGTTGAGATTGTTCAACTTGAAGGCAAGAAATGGATGAACGGATAAAAGTTTTACTAAACTACTTGAGTTGTTGTGTGAAATGCTCCCTAAAGGTAACAAATTGCCAAACTATAACTATGAGGCAAAGAAGGTATTGTGTCTGATGGATATGGAGTACAAGAAAATACACACATCCCCTAATGAAGGCATATTATACCAAAATGAGTATGAAGAATTGAAGGATTGTCCCACATGTGGGCAATCACGTTTCAAAGTGAAAAATGGTGATTTTAATAGTGATGAAAACACAAAGCGTCCTCCTGCAAAGTTATTGGTATCTTCCAATAATTCCAAGAATCAAAATATTATTCGCTAATTCATACGATGCAAAGAATATTATATGACATATGATTGAGAGGGAACGTGACAAACAACTTTGTCATCTAGCTGATTCTTTGCATGGAAGAAAGTTGATGATTTGTATCCGGATTTCGGTAATGAGGCAAGAAACCTTAGGCTTGGACTTGCTACAGATGGAATGAATCCATATGGAAACTTAAGTAGTAATCATAGTTTGTGGCTTGTTCTATTAATCATCTACAATTTGTCTCCTTCGATTTGTATGAAACAAAAATATATTATGTTATCTATGATGATTTTGGGTCCAAGGCAGCCAGGAAATGATATACAATAATCAATTATTGTTGTCCAAATTGGAATATTTTGATAGAGAGTCATTACCATTCATTAATCCATTGTTATAATCAGTTTTATATATATATATATATATATATATATATATATATATATATATATGATTCGTCTTCATCTAATCGATTAGGCATTTGTTCCAATCGATTAGACAGTTCAAAAACTTGTCTTAATCAATCTGACAGTTCCTAATTCATCTAGATAGGGTCCAAAAACATTTTTGGTGATTTAATTTTTAAAAGAGAGACTTCAAAAATAGTTTTAGTGTGTATGTGTATGATTTATCCATACTACTTATGAAACCACTCTTGTGTTTTTAAAAACACTGGTCACTCAACTAGACACGAGCAGACGGGTTTTCACACTTCCTCTCTTTCGCACTTTGAAGCTTCAAATCATTTTGTCAAATATACGAAACATATAAGCATTTCACTTGAATCTTCTCATGTATGAGGCTTTAGATATCTTCAATATAGACGCCATCATCAGAGAATATCAGTGAGTATCGTAAAACCCTAAATCTTTGGCTTCATTTGGAGGAATAACTTGATCAACCATCTTGTGCATCTTTCACCTCTAGCTTTAATAATTGCTTGTCTTCATGTGTTATTGTCATTAATTTAATAGTTGTTTGCATTTTAGGTGTTGTTATCATCAAAACCATGAGGTTATCCTGGCCAATCATATCTTACGTATCTATCCAAATAGATCTGAAGATGTTATTTTTTTAATAAAACTCCTCGTTCGTTATAAAGACCAAACAATCGAGAGCCAACAACTTGGACATGTATGAGATGTACTACATCATCCATGTATGGAGGCATAAAGGACCAAGATTACCAACATGTCTTAACCTAAACCTCTGGGATTCTAGCACAAAGTCCATGTGGCGATGAAGATGGGGAGCTATCACGACTAGTAACATTTTCCCATCTCGAATCAAGCTTCTTCAAAATCCACCAATTTGTAGCAAGCCTCTTGTCTTTCTCTCTCTTGGAATAATCGTCTTCAATTGTCCTCGATTAAGATTGGTCAAAAGTATGGTGGCCTAGACGAACGTGATATTTTATACTATGACCCTTAGAGATCGGGGGACTTTGGTTTTGCACATTCTTCGAACTATTTATTTGCGGAAGACCCTTCGACAACTCCAGTGCTCAACCACCATTTCAGCCTCAACAAGTTGGTTTGGAGATGGAACAGGAAAAGGATATATGTTTTTTATGAGTCCACTCTTCATCACCACAATTGTGTTTACATTTCTCTTGTCATCTACAAGAAAAAAGAATAAGCAATTAACACATAAGGGAAGGAAAAATATAAAAAACTAAAAAATTAACTAAGACTATTTCCTCACAAAATATTTCAACCTCTCTCTTTTCATGGCCTCCTCCACGAATAGTTGGGTGTCTAATTGAGGTTTCCTCTTTTTTTGAGCTTGGTCATCAGGTGGACCCAATTCATCCATAAAATTGAGATTATCCTAGAACATGATGAAATTGGCCATTAAAATCCCCTATAATGCTTTGGTAACTTGTCCACACACTTTAAAGCTATTGGATTATTTTCAAGAGGAGAAAGGGCGCACGCCAGATGGAGGTTTTTATGATACACATAACCTTTTGGTATCGTGCACATGGGTTCACAGAAATCAAACCTAAAAGGAACAACAAGATAATATCTATATTTAATCTTCTTAAACTTATCCACATAAATTTAGAACATCTTCTTCCATTTCCTATATAAAAAAAATAGTCCTTGAGTATGGCCTGTAACACCCCAAAATTTGCCCTCCTCATTCATGCATTCACTTTTTAGGTCATTTAGCATTTCATGCCATATTGCACCGCGTCAATCAGAATTCGCTCCAAGAAGCTCGAACATCATCCAGGACACTTTGTGGGTTCTACTTAGACGGTCAGTCAACGCAAGGAATAGACTTGAGGTACTACCAACAGGTCTAATTGGGGCCTATTCACCGTGCAAATTGCCAGACTTGAAGAAGCAAGAATCGGCTGATGAGCTGTCATGCTCGCTAGGCAAGCAGATGCTTCGCCTAGCGAAGAACACTGTCATGCTCGCTAGGCGAGCAGATCCTTCGCTAGGCGAAGGGCGCGCATTTCAGAAAATATCAGAAAGCTTTGGGCCTCAGCTGACCTTATTCCAAGCCCATTACCCACGAAATCAGTCTATAAATACTGAAGTTTCAGTAGAGGAAAAGACACTGGAAGTTACACTTGGAGTTACACTGGGAGAACCACGGGAGAAAGATCTTGAGAGAAGGAGACCTAGGAATTACTCTGCAGCAACCTTCAGGCAGCTCTGAGGAGTTCACTCCGATTCACAAGCTCTTTTGCCTCCGCCTCACGCAAACCTAACAGAGCTTTACAAATCCAGCCGCGCCGTTTGATCGATCTCTCTCATCAGGTATGCCTTTGTTCCTACTACTTT
Organism: Lathyrus oleraceus; assembly: GCF_024323335.1. Lineage (NCBI taxonomy): Eukaryota > Viridiplantae > Streptophyta > Magnoliopsida > Fabales > Fabaceae > Lathyrus > Lathyrus oleraceus. The sequence goes on from NC_066581.1 coordinate 62,212,842, forward strand.
ACGCCTTGAATTTGAATATTACGAATGTATGAGGTAACATCAGGTGTTGCCCACGGGTTTATGTTTGTGTATAAATATATAAACAATGCATCGAATGTTTTAATAATTTCGTTTCTGAGATGAATTCCATAGGGTTTGGAGTCCTTAACATCGTGCAGGTATCAACGAAAAATCCAAAACCCGCAGGCCCTCGCTAGCCGCTTCGCTAGGCGAGCCTGTAGCGAAGCTCCGCCAAGCCTTCGCTAGGCGAAGCAGTCGCGAACGTGACAGTATTCGTTTTTTTGTTCTCTTTATTCTAACCTGTCTTGTGTTTCCATGGCATTGTTTTCTCTTGATTTCATCCTGCTGCTCTAACCCTTTGTCGAGTTTTGTGAGGGCTCATATGACTTTTGCAGAGACACTCGCGTGGTTTCCCACTTTATTTGTGGGATACCCCCTGGAGTTTTATTCTGATTATTCGTGTTGACTGATTTCCTTTGACGGTCCAGCTGGAGAGATTTCAGGGTTTCTTGCTCCTTTAACTGCTATAGCTTCGGATCTTTATCCGTGTGGTAATTTTTCCCCTTCTCGTACTTTATCGCTTTCTTAGCTGGAAGACCTCGATAGGAGGCAATGTTTGAGCCCCTTGGTGGCATTTTACTTTGAGATACTTGTTTTGTGTTTTGTATTCGTATCCCCACATGTAACGCGGTTCCTTCGTCAAGGACTGCCCGTTTGCCCTCGCGCATCACAAACCCTAAAACCCATAACACACGTTTACTCCTTCTACTACAGGTGAGTAAGTCTCCAAAGGTCGAGCATCCGGTAGATTGCGTAGTAACGTCGTTCATCCAAAACCCATTCCATGACCCCGTAGTTAGCCGAACTACGGCTTGCTCTGATTCTCATTCCAGATGAGATACGTAGGCATAAGACACGATGTCTTAGCGAGCACACATCCCCCAACCCGTAGGTCAGCCGAGCTACGAAGACTCTGATTCTCATATTCAGATGAGATACGTATGCAGTGGATACGACATCCGCGCGAGTCATTTCTCTTAACCTTTTAGTAAATAGTACATTAGATAAACTCACACCCTTTAGACAAAAACTACAAAAGTGGATCCCGTAGAGTACTACGGATGCGTAGGGGTGCTAATACCTTCCCTTCGCATAACCGACTCCCGAACCCAAGATTTGGTTGCGAGACCCCGTCTTGTCCTTTCCTTTTTTCAGGTTTACTTCGAGCGTTTCCTTTCCCTCCTTTGGGATGAATAACGCACGGTGGCGACTCTCCTGTCTTTTTCTTTCGCCGGTCGTTTTTCGCACACTGTATTTTTCAGGTTGCGACAGCTGGCGACTCCACTAGGGACACTAAGAAGTTGACCTCTTGCTGGTCCATCTTCCCTAAGCGAGTCCCTCCTAGATTTTGTAGTTTGTTTGTTTATTGGGTGTTCATGCTTTTGTACAGTTATTTATTTACCTGCTTTACCTTATTGCATTGTGTACATATCATTGTTGTATCTGTTGGCCGGCTATGGCTGCTTGGTGATCTTTGTGAGACGAGTTCTATACCCGAACTCGAGTGCACTTAAGATAGGAGAATGGCATAGTCCTGTCAACTTGTGTGGAGTTATTCCTTAGCGAGTTGACTTGCAAGCCCATTCACTTGGTGGAGGTCATGTTGAGATCAATAATGTCACATAAGTAAGTTGTGGTTAGACATTACTTGTTCCAATATAGACCTAAGAAGCCAAGGACCTTAGTTTACCAAACCCATCTTGGCCTATTCGTAGGACGTAGTGTGAAAGTCGTTCAAGTGTAAGATTTGATACGATTGTTACGCGATACTACACTCATAAGAGTCTCTCTTGAGAATATTGTTGGAATACGAGTAGTCGTTCCTCTGATAATATCCGAAAGATGGGATTATGACTATGGGAACCTTTTGTAGAACATGTTTGGCAGGTTTAAACCTTAGTACACTCCTTTTGGGTGGTTCTTAACCTAAACTCCATGCTCGTGACTTGCGACAAACCCTTGATTCATGGTTGATCCGATCAGGTATCCTTAATATCAATGAAACTCGAGTGTTGATAAGGTGTAAACCATAATCCGCCGAAATGGGTGGTTGATATTAAGGATAACATGATCCACCCCATGACCTTTGTTTGGTGTGCTCTTAATTTCTCTCCAGACAGTGCAACCTGACAGATGTTCAAGCAGATACAGCAATCCTGATTGACATACCACTGCATTGCATTCACATTATCACATCATTTGCATTCATATCATTTAACACATGTTTATCCTTTTCAAGGAGGTTTAAATCTTCTTCTTGATTCTAGTCGGGGTTTTCTTCTTACACTGTTTATCAAATGTGAGACAGGAATCAAGGGGGTAGAATACTTTTGGAATTGATAAACATGTCATTGCATTTGCATAGTCATCCGCATGTCTTGCATAACAGGTACCGCCACAGTGTTCTCAGTTTGTTTGGTGTCCCACTAGCAGGATAGCTGACTCAGGCATTCACCGATACGGTACCCGGAGGAACCAACAGAGAGTAATGGAAAGCCTACAGGCAGAGCTCGCCGAGATGAAGATTCGCATGAATCAATTCATGGATTTGGTTCAAGGGGTGGCTCAAGGACAGCAGGAGCTTAGATTATTGGTGCAGAGGGATCCCCCTATTACTCAACCGGAGACGTTGGCTGATCCTCCAGCTGGAGAGGCTAATGGACCCAATGGACCGGGGCCTATCCCAATCCTACATGTCACCTCCGGTCAACAACCCATTCAGGATGGTCAGGATGATCAGTTTCCCTTGCTTCAGGAAGACTTTGGCATGGACCCCATGTTTAGGAGATTGGAAGAAAGGTTGAAGGCAATGGAAGGACAGGATCCTCTGGGAGTAGATGTTGCTGACTTGGGGCTGGTCCCAGGTGTGAGGGTGCCACCGAAATTCAAGGTCCCGATATTCGACATATACAATGGCAGCTCTTGCCCCAAAACTCACGTGCAAGCCTATTTCCGTAAAATGGTTGCATACTCTGATGACGAGAAGCTACTTATGTACTTCTTCCAGGATAGCCTAGCTGAGGCATCCTTGGAATGGTATATGAGGCTGGACAGGGCCCATATCCATTGCTGAAGGGATTTGGCAGAGGCTTTCGTGAAGCAGTATCAGTATAATGCAGACATGGCTCCGGACAGAACTCAACTTCAGAATCTGTCTCTTAAAAGCAATGAGTGCTTCAGGGAATACGCTCAACGCTGGAGGGATACAGCTTCCCGTGTTCAGCCTCCTATGTTGGAAAAGGAGATGGCCAACATGTTCATGAATACTCTGCCCGGACCTTACTTGGAGCGTTTGGTGGGGTGCAATGCTTCCAACTTTGCTGATGTGGTCTCTACCGGAGAGAGGGTGGAGAATTACCTAAAGACATACAAGATCCAGAGTGGAGGTGGATCCTCATCAGGGGTGAAGAAGCCGTTCATTCAGGGACAGAAGAGGAGAGAAGGGGATGCAAATGTCATATCTTCTTATCAGAACAGGGATAACCGGAGGAATAACTTTCAGAATTATCATCAGCAACCGTATGTTGCGGCTGTGACCATTCCAGCTGCAGCACCACTACAACAACAACAATCACAACGTCAACCAGCTCAGTATCAACAGCAGCAACAACCGGGTAACAGACCCGCTTATCAACAGAGGCAAAGGATGATGGACCAACGTTTCGACACCCTTCCAATGTCGTACGCCCAGTTGCTTTCTAGTCTTCAACAACTACAACTTGTGCAATTACGCACTCTGGCTCCTCCTGTTGGTAGACTTCCGGTGGGTTACGACGCCAATGTTAGGTGTAGCTTCCACTCTGGGGCACCTGGCCACAATATTGAGAACTGCAAAGCTTTTAAGCACGTAGTTCAGGACCTCATAGATTCAAAGGCCATCGACCTTGCACCAGCTCCGAATGTCGTCAACAATCCCATGCCCCAACATGGTGGTGCGAACGTTAATTTGGTAGAGGGAGAAGCCAAGTCCATTAAGGATGTGTTGAAGTTGAAGACTCCATTGTTGGATATCAAAGGATGCTTGCTGAAGGCCGACGTTTTCCCCGGTTGTGGGAAGGGTTGTTTGGAGTGTGCTACTCAGGGCGGAGGTTGTTTGAAGCTACAGCAAGGTATCCAGGCCTTGCTCGACAAAGGTATCCTCCAGGTTGAGGATTTGTCTATCCAAGAGTCTGTGGAAGGGGTTGAGAAAGAAGGGTTTGAAGATGCTGCTGATGAATTCGCAGATGTTGTTCCTACTGTTTCTGTAATCCATAATGATGTAATTGAACTTAATTCCGATGTCTCGGATGCTTGCATTTCAATAAATGAGATTTCTGAGTACGACTGTGATATTGCTACTATCACTATTTTCTACCCAACTAATCAGATCAGTGCGCCAGAAGCGCAACCCGTGCCACCAGTGCGACGATCTACTATGACCATCACAACCCCTGGTCCTTTACCTTTCACCAGTGAAAGGGCCATTCCGTGGCATTATGGGGGAAGCGTGTATACGCACGATCATAGGGTGGAACGGCCACTGCAAGTAGAAGAGGGTCAGAAGCATGAACTTGACGGTCCCACAGTGGATACTGTTGGAGGAATCAGGCGATTCACCAGGAGTGGTAGACTGTTCTCACCACCGGTTACCCAAGCTGATAATGCTGATGCTGTGGCGAAAGCCAAGGGCAAGCAAGCCGTGAATGGGGGTACCTCTGCACCCCAGGGAGGTTCTGAGCCCACTTTTGCAAAGGATGTGGACGAGCTTCTGAGAATCATAAAGAAAAGCGATTACAAGGTAGTCGATCAGTTGATTCAGACTCCGTCCAGGATATCCATTCTCTCACTCCTATTGTGTTCGGAGGCACACAGGGAGGCACTTCTGAAGGTTCTTAATGCTGCTTATGTACCTCAAGAGATCTCGGTAAACCAACTAGAAGGGATCGTTGCCAATGTGCATACAAGCAACGGGTTAGGTTTTACTGATTCTGACTTAACACCAGCCGGACGCAATCATAACAAGGCTCTGCATATCTCGATGGAATGCAGAGACACCGTGCTATCGCATGTTCTGGTGGATACATGCTCCTCTCTCAATGTGCTACCCAAGAGAGCCCTGTCGAAGTTAGAAGTAGAGGGTTTGGTCTTGAAACCTTCAGATCTTATTGTGAGAGCCTTCGATGGCTCTAAGAGATCGGTGTTTGGAGAGGTAGAATTGCCAATTCTGATTGGATCACAAACCTTCAACACTGTCTTCTACGTGATGAATATCAGTCCTTCCTACAGTTGCCTGCCGGGTCGTCCTTGGATCCATAATGCTGGGGCAGTCTCTTCAACTCTACACCAGAAGATTAAGTTTCCGGTCAACGGACGAATTATCACCGTCTGTGGTGAGGAAGACATCCTGGTCAGTAACCTGTCTACGTTCAAGTATGTAGAAGTAGAAGGTGAAATTCATGAGACTCTGTGTCAGGCTTTTGAATCAGTTCAAATCAAGGATGCAGCTCCGGTGGAATAGGTTAAAGCGGGTGCCTCTATCTCATCCTTTAAGCAGGCACGGGCTGTGGTGGATTCAGGTGTTGCTCCCGGTTGGGGGCGTCTGTTGGAATTACCAGTGAAAGAAGATAAGTTCGGGATTGGATATCAGCCAGCTCTGACTTCTACAACACTTCAGGGGCCGATCACTTTCTCCAGTGCTGGCATCATTCAGTATGGTCAAGTCTCTGCAGTCGACGAAGAAGATGGGGATAGTGATTGTGACATTGACAACTGGGTGCGTCCGAGGATCCCGGGTGAAGTCATCAACAATTGGTCTTCTGAGGAGATTATCCAAGTCACTCTTCTTGAAGAGTAATTTTCTTTGTTTATTCATGCATATCCAAGTCTTACGTTCCGCCCAGGGCGTAATGACTCATTGTAGGGCCCGTCTATGTGACACTTGCATTTTTATCATAAATAAAGGACGTATTTTTGCATTCAAATATTTCGTTCCCTGTCTTTCTATTTTTGCACTTTTTCAAAATAAAAAAAAATGGCAATGTTTTGTTTAGTTTTCACTTCTTGTTCACACTCATAAGCACATACCATCACTCATGCAGATGCGCAACACCGGATCCTATTGATAACGGTTCTGCTATGGCTCGCTTCGACTTTGAAAATCCAATCTTTCAAGCTGAAGAAGAGGGTGATGAAGACTGCGAACTCCCTGAAGAGCTTACCAGGTTGTTAAAACAAGAGGAAAGGGTTATTCAACCGCATCGAGAGTCTGTTGAAGTGATTAGTCTCGGCACCGAAGACGCCAAGAGAGAAATCAAAATAGGGGCTGTTTTGGGAGATGATGTGAAGAAAGGGCTGATTGAATTGCTGCAAGAATACGTTGACATCTTCGCCTGGTCTTATCAGGACATGCCTGGGCTGGACACAGACATCGTGGTACACCGCTTGCCTCTCAAAGAAGGTTGTCCTCCGGTCAAGCAGAAGCTCAGAAGAACAAGACTAGAGATGGCCGTCAAGATAAAGGAAGAAGTGCAAAAGCAGTTGGATGCAGGGTTTCTAGCAGTCACCAATTATCCGCCATGGATTGCAAACATCGTCCCAGTACCTAAGAAGGATGGAAAGGTACGGATGTGTGTCGACTACCGGGATCTGAACAGAGCTAGCCCTAAAGATGATTTCCCATTACCTCACATCGATGTTTTGGTGGATAATACAGCTCAGTTCTCGGTATTCTCCTTCATGGATGGCTTTTCTGGCTATAACCAAATCAAGATGGCACCAGAAGACATGGAGAAGACAACATTCATAACCCCATGGGGCACCTTCTTCTACAAGGTGATGCCGTTTGGTCTGAAAAATGCCGGAGCAACATATCAGCGAGCAATGGTGACTCTGTTCCATGATATGTTCATCATGAAATCGAGGTTTATGTGGACGATATGATTGCCAAATCTCAGACAGAAGAAGAACATTTGTTGAATTTGCAGAAACTGTTTGAGCGTTTGAGGAAATTCAAACTGAGACTTAACCCGAACAAGTGCACTTTCGGGGTGAGATCGGGAAAATTGCATGGTTTTATCGTTAGCGGAAAAGGGATTGAGGTGGATCCCGACAAAGTAAAAGCGATACAGGAAATGCCAGAGCCAAGAACAGAGAAGCAAGTCCGTAGTTTCTTAGGGAGGTTGAACTACATTGCAAGGTTCATCTCTCACCTAACAACCACGTGTGAGCCAATTTTCAAATTGCTGAGGAAAGATCAGGCTATCAGGTGGAATGAAGATTGTCAAAGGGCTTTTGAGAAGATAAAAGAGTATCTACAGAAACCTCCGATCCTTATACCTCCAGTTCCTGGGAGACCTCTGATAATGTACCTATCAGTGAATGAGAACTCGATGGGGTGTGTATTGGGACAGCATGACGAGTCTGGTCGAAAAGAGCATGCCATATACTACCTTAGCAAAAAGTTTACCGACTGTGAAATCAAATATTCGCAGCTTGAGAAAACTTGCTGTGCTTTGGCCTGGGCTGCTCGCCGACTGAGGCAGTATATGTTGAACCATACTACCTTGTTGATTTCTAAGATGGATCCAGTGAAATACATATTCGAGAAGCCAGCTCTCACCGGAAGGGTCGCTCGTTGGCAAATGATTTTAACAGAGTATGATATTCAGTACACGTCACAGAAGGCCATCAAAGGTAGTATTCTGTCAGACTACCTTGCCGAGCAGCCGATTGATGATTATGAGCCGATGAAGTTTGAATTCCCTGATGAAGACATCATGTTCCTCAAAATGAAAGACTGTGAAGAGCCAGTTGTTGAGGAGGGACCTGATCCAAACGAAAAGTGGACTTTGTTGTTTGATGGGGCTGTCAATGCTAGAGGAAATGGAATTGGTGCTGTCATTACAACTCCAAAAGGTGCCCACATACCTTTCACCGCTCGTTTGACTTTTGAGTGCATAAATAATGAAGCTGAGTACGAGGCCTGTATCTTGGGTATTGAGCAAGCCATTGATCTGAGAATCAAGACTCTGGACATCTTCGGAGATTCAGCTCTGGTGATCAATCAAGTGAATGGTGATTGGAATACTCTCCAGCCCACTCTGGTCCCCTACAGAGATTACACGAGAAGACTTTTGACTTTCTTCACAACGGTAAAATTGTATCATATACCTCGTGATGAGAACCAGATGGAAGACGCACTTGCTACTCTATCCTCCATGATCAAGGTAATTCGTTGGAACCATGCTCCCAGGATCGATGTGATGCGCCTTGACAGGGCCGCGTATGTGTTTGCTGCTGAACTGGTAGTCGATGACAAGCCCTGGTATCACGATATCAAGTGCTTTCTGAAGAATCAAGAGTACCCTGCAGGGGCATCCAACAATGACAGAAAGACTTTGAGAAGATTGGCAGGCAGTTTCTTCTTGAACAAAGACGATGTGCTGTATAAGAGGAACTTCGACATGGTTTTGCTCAGATGCGTGGACAGACACGAGGCGGACATGTTAATGCAGGAAGTTCATGAAGGTTCCTTCGGTACTCATGTCGGTGGACATGCAATGGCTAAGAAATTGTTGAGAGCGGGTTATTATTGGATGACCATGGAATCAGATTGTTTCAAGTATGCTCGGAAGTGTCATAAATGCCAGATTTATGCTGATAAGGTGCATGTACCGCCGAATCCTCTGAATGTGATGTCTTCGCCGTGGCCGTTTCCCATGTGGGGCATTGACATGATTGGAAAGATTGAGCCGACTGCTTCCAATGGGCATCGCTTCATCCTTGTTGCCATCGACTATTTCACCAAGTGGGTCGAGGCAGCGTCGTTCGCGAATGTCACCAGACATGTGGTTGCCCGTTTCATCAAGAAAGAAATCATTTGTCGCTATGGGATTCCCGAAAGAATCATTACTGATAATGGTTCTAATCTCAACAACAAAATGATGAAGGAGTTGTGTCAGAACTTCAACATTCAGCATCACAATTCTTCCCCTTACCGCCCTAAGATGAACGGCGCTGTTGAGGCGGCAAATAAGAACATAAAGAAGATTGTGCAGAAGATGGTCGTCACGTACAGAGATTGGCATGAGATGCTACCTTTCGCCTTGCATGGGTACCGCACTTCAGTACGTACATCGACCGGGGCAACCCCTTACTCCCTTGTGTATGGTATGGAAGCAGTCCTACCTGTTGAAGTGGAGATTCCTTCCCTAAGAGTCTTGTTGGATGTCAAGCTAGACGAAGCTGAATGGATTCGGACAAGGTTCAATGAGTTGAGTCTTATCGAAGAGAAGCAAATGGCAGCCATTTGTCGTGGGCAGTTGTATCAGAGTCGGATGAAGAGAGCCTTTGATCAGAAAGTGCGTCCTCGTTGCTTCCAAGTTGGAGATTTAGTGTTGAAAAGGATCCTTCCTCCTCAGACAGATCACAGGGGCAAGTGGACTCCTAACTATGATGGACCGTATATTGTCACCAAGGTTTTTGATGGTGGGGCTTTAATGCTTGCAACTATGGATGGTGAAAACTTCACTTCCCCTGTGAACTCAGACGCAGTTAAAAAAATACTTCGCATAAAATAGACCCGCTGGACAGTAAAAAAGAGTAGTCCAGGCAAAAATGGGCGTCCCGGCGAACCAAGAAAATGAAAAGGTTCGGGCAAAAATTAGGGACAAAAATAAAAAAAAAGATTGTACACCCGGTAAGTTGAAAACCTGAAAAGGCAACTTAGGCAAAAATGGGTATCCCGGTGGATTGAAAACCCGAAAAGGGCGATCCAGGCAAAAGTTAGGGATTAAGCGAATGACTGCGTTCTGAGTTAGTCCTGAATCTCATCTCGTGCAAATGACTTGAAATTTTCGAAAGGTAGGAAACAGTCCAATCACCTTCTCAGAAGGCTGATCATCTGGAGGATCTTGAAGACGAGCAAGTCATAGCAGAATTGGAACCCAATAGAAATCCATTTCACATTGCCATTAGATTAATTTCTGTTTTTATCTTTTTGTGCGATTACCTCTTTCCAGGGATTGTTTCCTGATGTAAATGCCTATTCAAAGGCCATTCAATCAATAAAATCATGTTATTCAGTATATCTCTGTTTTCATTTTCATTTTACTGTTTTGTTTGCAAAAATGACGTCCGAATTTTTGATAAACATTGCATCATGACACATAAGGGCTTTACAGGTACATGCTTAATAAACATTTAAAATTGCTGTAAATTTTAGGTGCTTTGGATCGTCTATTCAGAATAGATACCCTCGGGGCATTTCCTTAAAATCCCCTGCGGATGATCGTGAATATCTTCCCCAGTGAAGTCGCCAACAGACGAATTCGGTGTCTTGTCCCTGCAGAGCTGATCAGAGTGTTGGATTCTTCAATCCCCAGCAGGTTCTCACCACTGTACTTCCCCAAGCATTTGTTTCAGGACATACACTCCCCAGTAGAGTTGACAGTGCCAGACTATATATCCCCAGCGGAGTTGACAGTGCCAGACTGTATCTTCCCAGCAGAAGTGGCTGCTCCTTAGAGTTCGATGCCAAATCGATAATCCCAATGCCAGATCCATGGTTTCTTTCCTTGAAGCAGAACCTCGGTACCGTATCAGTGTTTGCTCCCCCTGCTGAGTCATCTCTCGCAAATCGTGGTTGCCAGAACCATTGTAGCTTTCCTCAGCAGCAGGCTTCCAATGCCATTCTTTCCCCAATCAGAGTCTCGGTATGGCCAGAACACCGCATGGCTAGTCATCTCCCCACAGAGTTCATTGTGGTGTGTATCTCCAGCAGCCTGGCCAGAGCCCAGAGGATGGTAATCATTTCCCCAGCAGATCCCCTTGCCTCGGCTTGGCATTCTACCCAGCATTTCGCATCCCTGCATGTAGAATCATATTGCATTGCATCCTTCCAAATCGCGTAGCATTTCCATTTTCATGGAGCATTACGCCATTGAAAAATTCAAACATACGCATGTAAGCATAAAACATTCTCGGTATCCCAAGTGATAAGCTAGAAGTTGTTTCCAGTACTCAGACTGAAGATTGTTCATGACTTACCTTTGTTATCCCCAGCAAGTGTCATCGGCCCATGCACCGCCTCTATTATCATTCCCTATTTCTGCCAATGCTGACAGGCATGAAGTTTTCCGGTATCCAGACCGAAGTGGCATTCAGGCCAGTTTTCTGGTATCTAGACCGAAGTGGCATTTAGGCCAGTTTTCCGGTATCCAGACCGAAGTGGCATTCAGGTCAGTTTTCCGGTATCCAGACCGAAGTGGCATTCAGGCCAGTTTTCCGGTATGCAGACCGAAGTGGCATTCAAGCCAGTTTTCCGGTATCCAGACCGAAGTGGCATTCAGGCCAGTTTTCCGGTATCCAGACCGAAGTGGCATTCAGGCCAGTGTTCCGATGTTCAGATCGAAGAAGTTTCCGACGTTCAGGTCGATATAGCTTGTGGCATTCAGGCCAATTTTCCGATATTCAGATCGAAGTGGCATTCAGGCCAAGTCTTTCCGATGTTCAGATCGAAGAAGTTTCCGACGTTCAGGTCGATGCGACTTGTGGCATTCAGGCCAAGTCTTTCCGATGTTCAGATCGAAGAAGTTTCCGACGTTCAGGTCGATGCGACTTGTGGCATTCAGGCCAATTTTCCGATGTTCAGATCGAAATCCTTTCCAGTATTCAGACTGCTGAGCGGCATTCAGGCCATGGTTATTTCTGTGTTACCATTTATTTTGGTATCCAGTTTAACATTCTTTTTCGATATTCAGACTGACTCTCACCGTACCAGACGGATTCTTCTTTCAAGACCACCTCTTTGCCGATTCTGACAGACATTGTTACTTCACTTCACTTCAGTGCAAATTTTTGGGCTTTTTATTCAATCCCTTGATACCTCGAAAGCACGAAAGCAGCTGCCATCTTCTTTCCGGGTCTCTAGTTGATTGAATAGGGGCAGCTGTAATACCCCAAAATTTACCCTTCACTTTCCTGAAAAAAAAAAAAACGAAAAAAAAAAAAAATTAATTAATTAATTAATAAATAAATAAATAAAAAATAAAATATAACAATTTTTGGACTTGGGTCTCCCTCATTTGAGCCCACTACCCACGAAAATCAGTCTATAAATACTGAAGTTTCAGTAGAGGAAAACACACTTGGAGTTACACTGGGAGATTCACTGGAGAAAGAAGGAAGAGAAGCAAAACCTCTGAGGTTTCCTTGGAACAAAACCCTGAGGAAAAAGATAGTGAGAGAAAAGCCAACAGAGTTCAGAGCAACTCCCAACCCTGAAGGGAAATCAACTTGTAAACCTCACGGGTGCAACTCAATTTCAATCAAGCTCTCCAATCAGGTTGCCCTATATCCATCATCTTTATGCCTTTTATTTGAATGCTCTAAATGTATGAGGTATTATGGGTGAATTTGATACTTTTTTGTGAGCCTTTTGTGAATTTTGATGGAATTATTCATGTGGTTACATTTTGATTTAGGGGCAACTCTGGGTTACCCTATTTGTTTATTATAACCTGTCTTGTGTTTCTATGGCATTGTTTTCTCTTGATTTCATCCTGCTGCTCTAACCCTTTGTCGAGTTTTGTGAGGGCTCACATGGCTTTCGCAGAGACACTCGCGTGGTTTCCCACTTTATTTGTGGGATACCCCCTGGAGTTTTATTCTGATTATTCCGTTGACTGATTTCCTTTGACGGTCCAGCTGGAGACATTTCAGGGTTTCTTGCCCCTTTAACTGCTATAGCTTCGGATCTTTATCCGTGTGGTAATTTTTTCCCTTTCTCATACTTTATCGCTTTCTTAGCTGGAAGACCTCGATAGGAGGCAATGTTTGAGTCCCTTGGTGGCATTTTACTTTGAGATACATGTTTTGTGTTTTGTATTCGTATCCCCACATGTAGCGCGGTTCCTTCGTCAAGGACTGCCCGTTTGCCCTCGAGCATCCCAAACCCTAAAACCCATAACTCCTTCTACTACAAGCGAGTAAGTCTCCAAAGGTCGAGCATCCGGTAGATTGCGTAGTGACGTCGTTCATCCAAAACCCAATCCATAACCCCGTAGTTAGCCGAACTACGGCTTGCTCTGATTCTCATTCCAGATGAGATACGTAGGCATAAGACGCGATGTCTTAGCGAGCACACATCCCCCAACCCATAGGTCAGCCGAGCTACGAAGACTCTGATTCTCATATTCAGATGAGATACGTATGCAGTGGATGCGACATCCGCGCGAGTCATTTTCATTTAACCCTTTTTTTTGGCAAACAGCACAAGATAAACCCACACCCTTTAGACAAGAACTACAAAAGTGGATCCCGTAGAGTACTACGGATGCGTAGGGGTGCTAATACCTTCCCTTCGCATAACCGACTCCCGAACCCAAGATTTGGTTGCGAGACCGTCTTGTCCTTTCCTTTTTTCAGGTTTACTTCGAGCGTTTCCTTTCCCTCCTTTGGGATAAATAACGCACGGTGGCGACTCTTCTGTCTTTTTCTTTCGCCGGTTGTTTTTTTTCGCGCACTGTATTATTCTGGTGATCAATCAAGTGAATGGTGATTGGAATACTCTCCAGCCCACTCTGGTCCCCTACAGAGACTACACGAGAAGACTGTTGACTTTCTTCACAACAGTAAAGCTGTACCATATACCTCGTGATGAGAACCAGATGGCAGACGCACTTGCTACTCTATCCTCCATGATCAAGGTAATTCGTTGGAACCATGCTCCCAGGATCGATGTGATGCGCCTTGACAGGGCCGCGTATGTGTTTGCTGCTGAACTGGTAGTCGATGACAAGCCCTGGTATCACGATATCAAGTGCTTTCTGAAGAATCAAGAGTACCCTGCAGGGGCATCCAACAATGACAGAAAGACTTTGAGAAGATTGGCAGGCAGTTTCTTCTTGAACAAAGACGATGTGCTGTATAAGAGGAACTTCGACATGGTTTTGCTCAGATGCGTGGACAGACACGAGGCGGACATGTTAATGCAGGAAGTTCATGAAGGTTCCTTCGGTACTCACGCCGGCGGACATGCAATGGCTAAGAAATTGTTGAGAGCGGGTTATTACTAGATGACCATGGAATCAGATTGTTTCAAGTATGCTCGGAAGTGTCATAAATGCCAGATTTATGCTGATAAGGTGCATGTACCGCCGAATCCTCTGAATGTGATGTCTTCGCCGTGGCCGTTTGCCATGTGGGGTATTGACATGATTGGAAAGATTGAGCCGACTGCTTCCAATGGGCATCGCTTCATCCTTGTTGCCATCGACTATTTCACCAAGTGGGTCGAGGCAGCGTCGTTCGCGAATGTCACCAGACATGTGGTTGCCCGTTTCATCAAGAAAGAAATCATTTGTCGCTATGGGATTCCCGAAAGAATCATTACTGATAATGGTTCTAATCTCAACAACAAAATGATGAAGGAGTTGTGTCAGAACTTCAACATTCAGCATCACAATTCTTCCCCTTACCGCCCTAAGATGAACGGCGCTGTTGAGGCGGCAAATAAGAACATAAAGAAGATTGTGCAGAAGATGGTCGTCACGTACAGAGATTGGCATGAGATGCTACCTTTCGCCTTGCATGGGTACCGCACTTCAGTACGTACATCAACCGGGGCAACCCCTTACTCCCTTGTGTATGGTATAGAAGCAGTCCTACCTGTTGAAGTGGAGATTCCTTCTCTAAGAGTCTTGTTGGATGTCAAGCTAGACAAAGCTGAATGGATTCGGACAAGGTTCAATGAGTTGAGTCTTATCGAAGAGAAGCGAATGACATCCATTTGTCGTGGGAAGTTGTATCAGAGTCAGATGAAGAGAGCCTTTGATCAGAAAGTGCGTCCTCGTTGCTTCCAAGTTGGAGATTTAGTTTTGAAAAGGATCCTTCCTCCTCAGACAGATCACAGGGGCAAGTGGACTCCTAACTATGATGGACCGTATATTGTCACCAAGGTTTTTGATGGTGGGGCCTTAATGCTTGCAACTATGGATGGTGAAAACTTCACTTCCCCTGTGAACTCAGACGCAGTTAAAAAATACTTCGCATAAAATAGACCCGCTGGACAGTAAAAAAGAGTAGTCCAGGCAAAAAATGGGTGTCCCGGCGAACCAAGAAAATGAAAAGGTTCGGGCAAAAATTAGGGACAAAAATAAAAAAAAAGATTGTACACCCGGTAAGTTGAAAACCTGAAAAGGCAACTTAGGCAAAAATGGGTATCCCGGTGGATTGAAAACCCGAAAAGGGCGATCCAGGCAAAAGTTAGGGATTAAGCGAATGACTGCGTTCTGAGTAGTTCTGAATCTCATCTCGTGCCAATGGCTGGAAATTTTCGAAAGGTAGGAAACAGTCCAATCACCTTCTCAGAAGGCTGATCATCTGGAGGATCTTGAAGACGGGCAAGTCATAGCAGAATTGGAACCCAATAGAAATCCATTTCATATTGCCATTAGATTAATTTCTGTTTTTATCTTTTGTGCGATCACCTCTTTCCAGGGATTGCTTCCTAATGTAAATGCCTATTTAGAGGCCATTCAATCAATAAAATCATGTTATTCAGTATATCTCTGTTTTCATTTTCATTTTACTGTTTTGTTTGCAAAAATGACGTCCGAATTTTTGATAAACATTGCATCATGACACATAAGGGCTTTACAGGTACATGCTTAATAAACATTTAAAATTGCTGTAAATTTTAAGTGCTTTGGATCGTCTATTCAGAACAGATACCCTCGGGGAATTTCCTTAAAATCCCCTGCGGATGATCGTGAGTATCTTCCCCAGTGAAGTCACCAACAGACAAATTCGATGTCTTATCTCTGCAGAGCTGATCAGAGCGTTGGATTCCTCAATCCCCAGCAGGTTCTCACCATTGTACTTCCTCAAGCGGTTGTTTCAGGACATACACTCCCCAGTAGAGTTGACAATGCCAGACTGTATCTTCCCAGCAGAAGTGGCTACTCCTTAGAGTTCGATGCCAAATCGATAATCCCAATGCCAGATCCATGGTTTCTTTCCTTGAAGCAGAACCTCGGTACCATACCAGTGTTTGCTCCCCCTGCTGAGTCATCTCTCGCAAATCGTGGTTTCCAGAATCATTGTAGCTTTCCTCAGCAGCAGGCTTCCAATGCCATTCTTTCCCCGATCAGAGTCTCGGTATGGCCAGAGCACCGCATGGCTAGTCATCTCCCCACAGAGTTCATTATGGTGTGTATCTCCAGCAGCCTGGCCAGAGCCCAGAGGATGGTAATCATTTCCCCAGCAGATCCCCCTGCCTCGGCTTGGCATTCTACCCAGCATTTCGCATCCCTGCATGTAGAATCATATTGCATTGCGTCCTTCCAAATCACGTAGCATTTCCATTTTCATGCAGCATTACGCCATTGAAAAATTCAAACATACGCATTATAAGCATAAAACATTCTCGATATCCCAAGTGATAAGCTAGAAGTTGTTTCCAATACTCAGACTGAAGATTGTTCATGACTTACCTTTGTTATCCCCAGCAAGTGTCATTGGCCCATGCGCCGCCTCTATCATCATTCTCTATCTCTGCCGATACTAACAGGCATGAGTTTTCCAGTATTCAGACCGAAGTGGCATTCAGACCAGTTTTCCGATGTTCAGATCGAAGAAGTTTCCGACGTTCAGGTCGATGCAACTTGTGGCATTCAGGCCAGTTTTCCGGTATTCAGACCAAAGTGGCATTCAGGCCAATGTTCCGATATTCAGATCGAAGAAGTTTCCGACGTTCAGGTCGATGCAACTTGTGGCATTCAGGCCAGTTTTCCGGTATTCAGACCGAAGTGGCATTCAGGCCAATGTTCCGATATTCAGATCGAAGAAGTTTCCGACGATCAGGTCAACGCAACTTATGGCATTCAGGCCTGTTTTCCCGGTATCCAGACCGAAGTGGCATTCAGGCCAATGTTAAGGTATTCAGACCGAAGTGGCATTCAGACCAGTTTTCCCGATGTTCAGATCGAAGTCATCTCCAGTATTCAGACTGATGAGCGACATTCAGGCCATGGTTATTTCTGTGTTACCATTTATTTTGGTATCCAGGTTAGCATTCTTTTTCGGTATTCGGACTGACTCTCACCGTACCAGACGGATTCTTCTTTCAAGGAATTGTTACTTCACTTCACTTCAGTGCAAATTTTTGGGCTTTTATTATATTCAATCCCTTGATACCTCGAAAGTGCGAAAGCCGCCGCTATCCTCTTTTTGGGTCCCCAGTTGATTGAATAGGGGCAGCTGTAACACCCCAAAATTTGCCCTCCTCATTCATGCATTCACTTTTTAGGTCATTTAGTATTTCATGCCATATTGCACCGCGTCAATCAGAATTCGCTCCAAGAAGCTCGAACATTATCCAGGACACTTTGTGGGTTCTACTTAGACGGTCAGTCAACGCAAGGAATAGACTTGAGGTACTACCAACAGGTCTAATTGGGGCCTATTCACCGTGCAAATTGCCAGACTTGAAGAAGCAAGAATCGGCTGATGAGCTGTCATGCTCGCTAGGCAAGCAGATGCTTCGCCTAGCGAAGAACACTGTCATGCTCGCTAGGCGAGCAGATCCTTCGCTAGGCGAAGGGCGCGCATTTCAGAAAATATCAGAAAGCTTTGGGCCTCAGCTGACCTCATTCCAAGCCTATTACCCACAAAATCAGTCTATAAATACTGAAGTTTCAGTAGAGGAAAAGACACTGGAAGTTACACTTGGAGTTACACTGGGAGAACCACGGGAGAAAGATCTTGAGAGAAGGAGACCTAGGAATTACTCTGCAGCAACCTTCAGGCAGCTCTGAGGAGTTCACTCCGATTCACACGCTCTTTTGCCTCCGCCTCACGCAAACCTAACAGAGCTTTACAAATCCAGCCGCGCCGTTCAATCGATCTCTCTCATCAGGTATGCCTTTGTTCCTACTACTTTACGCCTTGAATTTGAATATTACGAATGTATGAGGTAACATCAGGTGTTGCCCACGGGTTTATGTTTGTGTATAAATATATGAACAATGCATCAAATGTTTTAATAATTTCGTTTCTGAGATGAATTCCATAGGGTTTGGAGTCCTTAACATCGTGCAGGTATCAACGAAAAATCCAAAACCCGCAGGCCCTCACTAGCCGCTTCGCTAGGCGAGCCTGTAGCGAAGCTCCGCCAAGCCTTCGCTATGCGAAGCAGTCGCGAACGTGACAGTATTCGTTTTTTTGTTCTCTTTATTCTAACCTGTCTTGTGTTTCCATGGCATTGTTTTCTCTTGATTTCATCCTGCTGCTCTAACCCTTTGTCGAGTTTTGTGAGGGCTCATATGGCTTTTGCAGAGACACTCGCGTGGTTTCCCATTTTATTTGTGGGATACCCCCTGGAGTTTTATTCTGATTATTCGTGTTGACTGATTTCCTTTGACGGTCCAGCTGGAGAGATTTCAGGGTTTCTTGCTCCTTTAACTGCTATAGCTTCGGATCTTTATCCGTGTGGTAATTTTTTCCCCTTCTCGTACTTTATCGCTTTCTTAGCTAGAAGACCTCGATAGGAGGCAATGTTTGAGCCCCTTGGTGGCATTTTACTTTGAGATACTTGTTTTGTGTTTTGTATTCGTATCCCCACATGTAACGCGGTTCCTTCGTCAAGGACTGCCCGTTTGCCCTCGCGCATCACAAACCCTAAAACCCATAACACACGTTTACTCCTTCTACTACAGGTGAGTAAGTCTCCAAAGGTTGAGCATCCGGTAGATTGCGTAGTAACGTCGTTCATCCAAAACCCATTCCATGACCCCGTAGTTAGCCGAACTACGGCCTGCTCTGATTCTCATTCCAGATGAGATACGTAGGCATAAGACGCGATGTCTTAGCGAGCACACATCCCCCAACCCGTAGGTCAGCCGAGCTACGAAGACTCTGATTCTCATATTCAGATGAGATACGTATGCAGTGGATACGACATCCGCGCGAGTCATTTCTCTTAACCTTTTAGTAAATAGTACATTAGATAAACTCAGACCCTTTAGACAAAAACTACAAAAGTGGATCCCGTAGAGTACTACGGATGCGTAGGGGTGCTAATACCTTCCCTTCGCATAACCGACTCCCGAACCCAAGATTTGGTTACGAGACCCCGTCTTGTCCTTTCCTTTTTTCAGGTTTACTTCGAGCGTTTCCTTTCCCTCCTTTGGGATGAATAACGCACGGTGGCGACTCTCCTGTCTTTTTCTTTCGCCGGTCGTTTTTTCGCACACTGTATTTTTCAGGTTGCGACATGGCCTGACATGAGTGAGATGCATTGTGTAGCGGTAAATTCATGACCATCAAGCTATGGATAAACTTGACGTCAATAAAATCAGAGTCGCCACCGTGCTTTTATTGTTTCCAAAGGAAAAGGGAAAATCACGAGCAAAACCCAAAGATAAGAAGTTTTCAAATCAAAACTAATAAAATGCCAGAGATTACAGGTAAGGGGGTTAGTTACATAGAGGGAAGGTGTTAGCACCCAAAGTGTTATAGGTACTCCTAGGGAACTGATCGGAAAAATAGCAAGTGTACTATTTTTACCGATGTAGTAATAAGGAGTTTTATTTCCAAGTATCGATCTCAAGGATTGCGTAGGAATTACTTATTTTAATTTGATTCTATTAGAACAAAAAGATAATGGTTTGGTTGTTTTGGAATTTATAATCGTCAACACAGAAATAGTAAAAACAATTGAATTAGATAAAAGATGCTAGGGTGAGTGGTTGAAGTAACCGGTTATGATTTCCGTTCCGATTTCTTTAATACATATGAAACATTCAATCACCTAACCTCTAGTATGTTCTTACTTAAGTCCTTAAGGAAGAAACTATTAAACTACCAATTCTCACTCAAATGTCCATTCAATTAAACATTGGTTTTAATCATACAAATTATCAAGGTTTACGGTGATTTACGAAAGTTACTAGTCCTAGATGATGCATTCATAAACCCAATTGTGTGAAAACCCTACCAATCACAATCCTGTTATTGGAAGTCATAGATCAATTTGTATTTGTCCGATACAAAAGCATAATAACATCACACAATTGAATTGAAATACGTAACATAGTAATTAAGAAATCATAGGTTCAAATTCATAACATGTGATCACATCAGGACCACCCCCCTAGCATCAGGGGGTTTAGCCTCTCATAGTACTTAAAGAACTCATAAAGTGAAGATTAGACATTACAAAGAATTAGGAGAGTTTGATCTTCAATGGTGGATACCCTTGAATCTCGCCGTCTTCAAATTCGTCGTATTCGCTATCTTCTCCAATGCAATGCTTTCGTTCGTCTGTCCAAAGGTATCTTCTCCTTTCTCTTCCAAGCCTTCTTATAGCTTCAGATGACTCTCTTCCAAGCTAAAGGTCCAAACTACCCATAATGATCAGAATCGGTTCACACAGCAAAAATTAGGTTTTCCAAGCTGCGTTCAATCAACACGGCCGTGTTGTGGCACACGGGCGGCCGTGTTGTTCTTCAACATTAATTATTTTCAGCATAAGTTACAGTGGCAACAACACGGGTCGTGTCCCTACACACAGGTGCCCATGTTAATGTACTGTTTTAATCAACACGGCCGTGTGGTGGCACACGGGTGGCCGTGTTGATTTCTGTTTTCTGCTTCATCTCTGCTCTACTTGATCAACAACACGGCCGTGTGGTGGCACACGGGTGGCCGTGTTGTTCTGCTGTTCTTTCATATTTTCGTCCTTCAGAGTGTCCAGAACTTCACCATTCTTGCTTTTAAACCTGGAACAATGACACTACCAAACGAAGCATAAACGAGATCTTTTTTTGACATAAACTCTTAATCGAATGCAATGCAATACCAAACAAACAAAACATGATAATTGACTCAAATGCAACTAAAAACAAACATAAATCTTACCAAGGTGATGAAAATATGTCGGATCAGCGGCGGGAATTCAATGGAAATGGTGACCGATCACAACCCCAAACTTGTCTCATTGCTTGTCCTCAAGTGATGTATTGAGTCCAAACAAAGGTCACCCCCGAATTCGTTTTCCACAATGTAACCTAGTCTTTCACCATTCGTGTTCTTCCTTTCAAATCGAGTTTCAGGTCTCTCCGAGTCAGGCAGTTTACCATATTTCCACATCCGAAACCTCTTCACCTGCAAGCTTTTCACACACTCACAATATCTCTCAGGGTTAGGTGTGTACACTCACAGCACAGTATCCAATATCAGACTCTTAACTTTGAATACATTCTAATGTCACTACCACAGCAGATTCCACACACTTTTTGAGGTCTTTTAGGTTGTAACGGGGCTTGGGTACGGTGGGATAAACAAAAAAAATTGGATAACAAGGGTTTTTGAACTCGGTAGTCATGTTGTGTACTTTTTTTTTCCCCGTGCATCACGTATACTCTGGGGTAAAAACTCTTTTGACTTTTTTTCTACTCACATTTTCCGAGCATTTTATATCTGTTAGAGTCTAAGGTCTCGGCAAGTGCATTTTTCTCTTTTGTGTTTCTTTTTTTTTCTCTTTTTTTTCTTTTAAAGAAAATACATACTGTTTTTCTTTTTGTATGATCTCATCTTATGCACTTGCCTTCTCTTTCAAGATTTCCACCCCAAACTTAGTTTTATTGCACATCTTGCAATTTACACAATCATACCGAGTTATGACACAAAAGGACATGGATGATTAAAAGTTAACAGGGGGTTTATGATGAATAATGCTTAAACGTTAACATGGGGTTTACAATGAACAAAATGGCTAAGGCTCAACGGGGTTTACGAAGGGAAACATACATATAGGGATGGCTAGAAAGGCTCTGGCTAAACAAACAACTTGCCTTAGTGTGTGTTGTCATGCTGTGATGTGTCAACAGAACATACGCAAAATCAGAGTGATAAAGTCATACCTGGCTGAACTCTCATGTTGATATTTCGTGTTTGGCTTTTTGTGATCTCACCATGTTGGTTAGCTTGCAAGCTCTGAAGTCTCTTCGTGTTATGTGGTTCTTTCCTGACTTGGTCTTTCCATACCGCTTTCTTGGTCCGGTGTCCCCAAAATGTGTCCGACTTCTTTTCTCAAGGTTGCATCAACTTCCGGGGTGCCTTATCAGCCTTAGTTTGAGGGGTGTCATTCATCCACTACCATTGACCCCGGGCTCGTCCAACCGTTTCTCATCACCCTGTACACACAGTAGGTCCAAAAGAACCGAAAACAAACAAAACAAACAAACATACTAATATAATGATAACATAACAAAAACAAAATAAAAACAAAACAAATTAAAAGAAAATAAAACATGAAAGGAGAAACCCCCCCCCCCCCCCCCACACTTGAACTAAACATTGACCTCAATGTTTAAATTCAAACACGAAGGGGACTTACAGTGCTCACTGTTGAGGAGGCGGAGGATCGTGCGGGAAATGCAACATCAGACGTTGCATCATGGCCTGCATATCATCCATGACTGTCCCTTGTCGGAACAGTTCCACACTCTGTCTATCATGTTCTGCACCTTGCCTGGTCTGCTCGGTACGGAGGGTTCCCATCTCCGTCTGGATCCAACCCCACTGATCTTGCGACATAAAAGAGGAGCCTTCACCCGGTAGGCTCGAATCATGTGGGGGCGGCATACCGTGGGTCTCATCTTCTTCCATGTTCTCGCCGGAAAGCTCATGGTCAAACTGTTCATCTTCCCCTACCGCCTGGGCTGAACCTGTGTATAACCAATTAGCAGCATTGGCAATGCCAATGGACCCGGGTGCCGGAAGTACGAGCACTTCCATATTGTGAATCATCAGCGCGTAATGAGTCGGCTTGATGGCTATCATTTGTTGATTGACTAGCGTGTGCATGTCAATCCTATTCTTGCCCATTACTGCAGTCTCTTCCATCAGCAGTTGATCATACCCGAAATGGACCGTAATCTGCGTGATCATCCCACCTACAGAAATATCCCCAGTAGTTGCATGGCCAACCTGTTTCAGATGATTGGCGGCAAAAGCTGTTGCATTGATTCGCTCATTGTGAGCCATGCAATACAGAAAATATAATTCTCTCTTTGTCGCAACCCCAGTACTATCACCCCGTCCGAATAGGGTGTATGCTAACCCTTTTTGTGCATACCTAAAGCACGGGTTGTGAATTCCAGAAGCCTTTCCCGAGTTGGGGTTATACCCAGTTTTACCTGTAATAGCTTGCCAGAAATCAACAGCAGAAAAAGTGTCCAGTGGGGATCCGGGTCCAGATACCGGGAGTTTCAGAATACTCCCCAGTTCCGCAACCGATAACTCATGATCTTCATCAAACAGCCGGAAAGTAATTTTCCCATAAAACTCTAACTCCGACCCTGTCCACCTTCTCCGCATCTTGAACTCAACCGTACTAAAAAATTCAAGAGTTATCCGAGCGAAGGTCGGTGCCTCAAATTGCATGTATTCCAACATACCAATGGTGTGGAACATGCGGTGCACCTCTTCTTTCAAACCTAACTCATCCAGGGTGGCATCACACATGTATCTGGTTGGGATAAGCTTACGTTTGGCTAGAATGACATACCTCTCTTGATGCTCCTGTTGGTCAAACAAAATGCCATGATTGTTTGTCGAGCGTCTAACCCGTTGCTTCAGTCGAGACGACGTGGCTACCTCCTTCTCCTTGCTTGCACGCTTTGGAGGCATAATGTACCTGACAAAAATATCTCCAAAAATCCAACAAAAAGGTTAGTGAAAACTGCAACCGTCACTGTGTAGAGGACGGCGAGGGGAACACTTTTTGTGAAGGTGAGTGGATGTGAAAGTGAGTGGAGCTAGGAGAAAATTGAAGCTTAGCTTGATGGAGGCTAGGGCAACAATGGAGGAAGTGGGAGAGAGAGGTTGCCAAAATCAGAAAAAGTGAGATTGAGTGGTGAGGAAGAGAGATAATAGCAAGTGGGGCCCATTACTTAAAATACCCAAAATCCAAAATTTTGAAAAATTTACCCGTCACAAACAACACGGTCGTGTTCCTGCACACGGGCACCCGTGTGAATTTTCTGTTTTAATTAACATGGCCGTGTTCCTGCACACGAGCAACCGTGTTAATTTTCTGTTTTAATCAACACGGTCGTGTGTCAGCACACGGGTGGCCGTGTTGATGCCCCTGTTTTTCACATTTTCTGAATTCGGAAATGCTTCTTTGGTCTGGCATCCTTGTCACTGCGATGCTAGTATGATTATGGTATCCTTTCTCCTTACCTGCAACAACATGTCACACTCATACAGAAGAGAAACGAAAAAACAAAATAAGTTAGCCATCGAACACGTGGGTTGCCTCCCACGAAGCGCTTCGTTTAACGTCGCATGGCTCGACGGTTGCCCACCTCATTAGGCGAGGCGCATCTGGTCAATCAAACCCGGTTGTTGGCCTCTGTAATATGGCTTCAGCCTCTGACCATTCACCTTGAAGATATCTCCATTGTCTTGGTTCTTAATCTCTATTGCTCCGTGTGGAAAAACCTTATGCACGACAAATGGCCCGGACCATCTGGACTTTAATTTCCCAGGAAACAACTTGAGCCGCGAATTGAACAACAAAACCAGTTGTCCTT
Organism: Lathyrus oleraceus; assembly: GCF_024323335.1. Classification (NCBI taxonomy): domain Eukaryota; kingdom Viridiplantae; phylum Streptophyta; class Magnoliopsida; order Fabales; family Fabaceae; genus Lathyrus; species Lathyrus oleraceus. The sequence continues at coordinate 62,237,483 of NC_066581.1, forward strand.
CCCAGAAATCTTTCCTGATGATTCCCTGATCATGCCACCTCTGTGTTTTCTCCTTGTACATCTTTGCATTCTCATATGCCTGATTACGAAATTCTTCCAACTCATGTAATTGAAGAATTCGGGATTCACCGGCTTTTGCAAGATCACAATTTAAGAACTTGGATGCCCAAAAGGCTTTGTGCTCCAATTCCAAAGGAAGATGACAAGCCTTACCATAAATCAGCTGATACGGAGACATGCCAATTGGTGTTTTGAAAGCGGTTCGGTACGCCCATAACGCGTCATCCAATTTGATTGCCCAATCTTTCCGTGAAGCACTGACTGTTTTTTCCAAAATCTTTTTAATTTTCCGATTAGACACTTTAACTTGCCCACTTGTTTGGGGATGATATGGTGTGGCAATCTTGTGCTTCACATTGTATTTCTTTAATAAGTTCTCCATGAGCTTATTCAAGAAATGTGTTCCTTCATCACTGATAAGTGCTCGAGGCACACCAAACCTGGAGAAGATATTTTGTTTAAGGAAGCTTACCACTGCTCTAGCGTCATTAGAGGGGAGAGCTACGACTTCCACCCATTTGGAGACGTAGTCCACAGCCACCAGAATATAATTCTTCCCAAATGAGGGTGGAAATGGTCCCATAAAGTCTATTCCCCAGACATCAAATAATTCCACCTCAAGCATGCCCTTTTGAGGCATCTGATTCTTTCTAGATATATTTCCTGTTCGTTGGCATTTGTCACATTCCTTCACCATGACTTGTGCATCCTTAAACAACGTGGGCCAGTACAACCCGGATTGGAGGACTTTTACGGCTGTCCTGTCTCCACTAAAGTGTCCCCCATAATCTGAGTCATGACAAGCCTTTAAGACTTCATTTTGTTCTTCCTCAGGGACACATCGACGAATTAGTCCGTCTACCCCTTTCTTCTACAAGAATGGTTCGTCCCACAAATAAAACCTGCAATCATGAAGAAACTTTTTCTTTTTGTTATAATCAAAGTCGTCAGGAATTATACCACCTACCAGGTAGTTTGCATAGTCCGCAAACCAAGGAACACCCACCACCACGAGGATTCTTTCACCTATAAACTCATCCTTTATGGGATGGTCCTCTTCCGTCTCTCCAATCGGAGACATTCGAGACAGATGGTCAGCCACGGTGTTCTCACACCCCTTTTTATCTCGAATTTCCAGGTCAAATTCTTGCAACAGCAAGATCCATCGGAGCAGCCTTGGCTTTGAGTCCTGTTTAGAAAAAAGATATTTCAACGCAGCATGGTCAGTATAAATAATTACCTTTGTTCCCAACAAGTATTACCGAAATTTGTCAAAGGCATAAACCACAGCCAGTAACTCCTTCTCTGTGGTTGCATAATTCATCTAGGCTGGATTAAACACATGGCTAGCATAGTAGATGACGTGGAGGCGTTTGTCTTTTCTTTGCCCCAAGACAACCCCTACTGCTATATCGCTCGCATCGCACATTATCTCAAAGGGTAGCGACCAATCAGGCGAGATCACTATAGGAGCAGACACCAATTTATTTTTCAGAGTCTCGAAGGCTTCGTTACACTTCTTGTCAAACAGAAACGGAGTATCCTTCACAAGCAGGCTAGTCAAAGGTTTTGCGATCTTGGAGAAATCTTTGATGAACCGCTGATAGAATCCTGCATGTCCCAAGAAACTTCGTATACCTTTCTCGTTCACCGGATGAGGGAGATTGGCGATCACTTCCACTTTTGCCTTGTCAACTTCTATCCCTTGATGGGAAATTTTATGACCTAGTACGATCCCTTCTCTCACCATGAAGTGACACTTTTCCCAATTCAGAATTAGATTGGTTTGTTGACACCTTTCCAACACAAGTGACAGATTATACAAACAATTTTCGAAGGAAGATCCAAAAACCAAAAAATCATCCATAAACACTTCCATGTGCTTTTCCAGCATATCGGAAAATATGGATGTCATGCACCTCTGAAATGTTGCAGGTGCGTTGCATAACCCAAATGGCATTCTTCTATAAGCAAAGATTCCGTATGGGCATGTGAATGCTGTTTTTTCTTGATCCTCAGGTGCCACCGCAATTTGGTTGTACCCTGAGTATCCATCCAAAAAACAGTAGAAATCGTGACCTGCCAATCATTCCAACATCTGATCGATAAAAGGTAAAGGAAAGTGGTCCTTCCTTGTAGCAGTGTTCAGTCTTCTATAGTCTATGCAAACTCGCCATCCTGTAACAGTACGGGTGGGGATCAACTCATTTTTTTCATTTTTGATCACAGTTGTCCCTCCCTTCTTTGGTACCACGTGAACTGGGCTCACCCATGAACTGTCAGATATTGGGTAAATTAACCCCGCATCTAAAAGTTTCACGACCTCCTTACGAACAACTTCTTTCATAGCTGGATTCAGTCTTCTTTGAGGTTGGACGACCGGTTTCTGATCATCCTCCATTAAAATCTTGTGCATACACATTGTCAGGCTGATTCCTTTCAAATCGTCCATCGCCCACCCAATAGCACCTTTGTATTTTTTTAAGACTTTGATTAGCTCTCCTTCTTGTGTCTCTCTCAAACCTGAATTGATGATTGCTGGACATTTTTCCTCCTTGTCAAGAAAAACATATTTGAGATGTTCCGGTAATTGTTTCAACTCTATCCCCTTTTTTATATCCTGTTTTGATTCTGAAGATGTTTTAGGTCGAAGCTCCTCCCAACGTTGCGGTCGGGAACGAACCCAAGGCAGTTGTTCCTTTAACATTGCTACCACTTCGGATTCTTCCTCATCAATTCCTTCAGTATCCTCCATAATAACTAAACTCAAAACTCTCTCCAAAGGAAGCCTGGGTGTTGTAATCTGCATAGATTGAACAAAAACTGTATTTAACACTTCAATACTTTTACTCGCCCCTTCGTCCTCTTTGAATTTCATAGTATCCCTCACATCAATTTTGAGCTTTTCATCATAAACTTTGAGGGTCATGGTACCTTCTTCAATGTCTATCATGCATCTTCCAGTTTCTAGGAAAGGTCTTCCCAGTATGAGAGGAATCTCCTCATCTTCCGGCATCTCAAGTATCACAAAATCAACCGGAAATACAAATTTATCAATCTTCACCAGGACATCTGTTGCTATACCATATGGTCTCTTCATAGAATGATCCGCAAACTGCAGTGTCATGCGGGTATCCTGCACCTCTATCTTTTTTCTTCATCGGAATTTTTAGGCCCTGCAAAATAGCACTACAAGTTTCAGTTAGCATGACTGGTTCGCTGTTGATCGACCTTTTCTTTGATATAATGTCTTTCATGAATTTGGCGTAGATCGGCATCTGTTCCAGAGCTTCGGCAAAAGGTATGTTGATCTCGAGCTTCTTGAATAATTCTAAGAATTTCTCAAAAAAAAAAATCATGGAGATCTTTCTTCTTTATTCTTGTCGGAAAAGGAAGAATGATCTTTGGTTTTTGTTTCTCTTGCTGGCTTGTCGGCTCGACTACCACTTCTTCAGTCTGTTTTGGCTCTTCTCTAATCTCCAAGTCAACTTCCAACAATCCCTCTTCTTCAACCTGTTCGTCAAATTTTGGTTCCTTAGCCTTTCCTTTTCTGGTGACCACAGCTTTAATGTGACTTTGATCACGGGGATTAACGATTGTCCCACTAGGAAGCGTGCCAGGTGCATGGGAATTTGAAGCTAACTGTTGGGCAATTTGACCCATCTGAATTTCAAGATTTTATATTGATGTTGTGGTGTTCTTCTGATTATTTCGAGTTTCCTCTTGGAATTGGATGTTATGAGCTGCCATATTTTCAATTGCGATCTCCCAATCTGCTTTCTTAGTTACCTGTTGTTGCGGCTGCTGATATTGATTTTGATATTGGCCCTGTGCCGGCTGTTGCACGTTCCCTCTTTGATCTTTCCATGCAAAGTTGGGATGATTTTTCCACCTCGGATTGTATGTGTTTGAATAGGGATTGTTCTGCTTCAAAAATTTTATATCTTCGATCTGTTGCGGTGTTGCAAAACAATGAACAGTATTGTGTGGTCCATTGCAAATGTCACACACTTCACTCGGTGCCTGTTGCGCTTGAGCCACTTTCTGAGCACCTATATTTAGTGCTTTCAACCTTTTCTCTACCTCTGCAGCAACAACTTCTTCAATTTTCACCTGTTTATTTGTTTCAAGCTTCAGGTCAATGACTGCCGATTTGCTTGATACCCTGTCATATAACTCTAAATGCTCGTTCGAGGCAATAACTTCAATTATCTTCTTCATACCGGTGGCTGTTGCAAAGTTGGCTGAGCCACCAGCTGCTGAATCCAGGATTTGTCTTGTTTGAATTCGAAGACCATTGACAAACATTTGCATTTGTTCAGTTTCATCCATGTTGTGAGTAGGACAAGCCACTAGGATCCTCTTGAATCGTTTGTAGGCATCTCCTAGTGACTGACCCTCCTTCTGTTTGAAGTTTAGGATCTCATATCTTTTCCGCAATGACACAGATGCGGGAAAATACTCCTGTAAGAATGTTGTTTCCATGTGCTCCCATGTAGTGATACTACCAGCAGGTAAGGAATAGAACCACTCTTCAGCCTCATCTGCTAAAGTGAATGGAAACATACGAAGTCGGACTGCTTCTTCGCTATGTCCTGGCATTTTCAGTGTTGTACTCATGGTTAAAAATCTTTGCAGATGCTTGTTGGCATCTTCATTCACTCTTCCAGAGAAGGACCTTCTTTCGAGTTGATTAATGGTGCTGGGATGCAGCTGGAATTGTTCCACAGTAACTGGTTGGTTGACAATTGTCATACGACCACCCGGGGTGTTGGTTCCACCATAGTCACCGAGGAGTCTCTCTGGCGGTGGTGGATTAGCAACCATGATTTCAGGAACTGTTTCCGTGTCTGAATCTGGATTCTCTGAGTGCACTGAAACAACTTCTTCCTCCGTTTTCTCTGCTAATTCCAGTTTCTTTCTCTTAGCTTGTCTGAGTCTAGCGCGAAGAGTTCTTTCTGGATCTGCGTCAAAAGGAAAATCCGCTTAGGCCTTACCTCGCATAAACAAGTTAGACAAAGATTAGAATTGAATAACAAAATTTTCACAGATAAAATTTTGGTTGACGAGCAACAAAATTTCAATAGAATAAAAATTAAAATAGGTATTTTGGCAATCCCCGGCAACGGCGCCAAAAACTTGATCGGAAAAATAGCAAGTGTATTATTTTTACCGATGTAGTAATAAGGAGTTTTATTTCCAAGTATCGATCTCAAGGATTGCGTAGAAATTACTTATTTTAATTTGATTCTATTAGAACAAAAAGATAATGGTTTGGTTGTTTTGGAATTTATAATCGTCAACACAGAAATAGTAAAAACAATTGAATTAGATAAAAGATGCTAGGGTGAGTGGTTGAAGTAACCGGTTATGAATTCCGTTCCGATTTCTTTAATACATATGAAACATTCAATCACCTAACCTCTGGTATGTTCTTACTTAAGTCCTTAAGGAAGAAACTATTAAACTACCAATTCTCACTCAAATGTCCATTCAATTAAGCATTGGTTTTAATCATACAAATTATCAAGGTTTACGGTGATTTACGAAAGTTACTAGTCCTAGATGATGCATTCATAAACCCAATTGTGTGAAAACCCTACCAATCACAATCCTGTTATTGGAAGTCATAGATCAATTTGTATTTGTCCGATACAAAAGCATAATAACATCACACAATTGAATTGAAATACGTAACATAGTAATTAAGAAATCATAGGTTCAAATTCATAACATGTGATCACATCAGGACCACCCCCCTAGCATCAGGGGGTTTAGCCTCTCATAGTACTTAAAGAACTCATAAAGTGAAGATTAGACATTACAAAGAATTAGGAGAGTTTGATCTTCAATGGTGGATACCCTTGAATCTCGCCGTCTTCAAATCCGTCGTATTCGCTATCTTCTCCAATGCAATGCTTTCGTTCGTCTGTCCAAAGGTATCTTCTTCTTTCTCTTCCAAGCCTTCTTATAGCTTCAGATGACTCTCTTCCAAGCTAAAGGTCCAAACTACCCTTAATGATCAGAATCGATTCACACAGCAAAAATTAGGTTTTCCAAGCTGCGTTCAATCAACACGGCCGTGTTGTGGCACACGGGCGGCCGTGTTGTTCTTCAACATTAATTATTTTCAGCATAAGTTACAGTGGCACCAACACGGGCTGTGTCCCTACACACGGGTGCCCGTGTTAATGCACTGTTTTAATCAACACGACCGTGTGGTGGCACACGGGTGACCGTGTTGATTTCTGTTTTCTGCTTTATCTCTGCTCTGCTTGATCAACAACACGGCCGTGTGGTGGCACACGGGTGGTTGTGTTGTTCTGTTGTTCTTTCATATTTTCGTCCTTCAGAGTGTCCAGAACTTCACCATTCTTGCTTTTAAACCTGGAACAATGACACTCCCAAATGAAGCATAAACGAGATCTTTTTTTGACATAAACTCTTAATCGAATGCAATGCAATACCAAACCAATAAAACATGATAATTGACTCAAATGCAACTAAAAACAAACATAAATCTTACCAAGGTGATGAAAATATGTCAGATCAACGGCGGGAATTCAATGGAAATGGTGACCGATCAGGAACCCTTTTTTATGTGTGCATGAGTTTTTGGTATAAGTGATGTTTGATAAAATAGAGTGTCGGGATAAGAAAAGAATTCATTGATTATCTTTTTGTGTTTGACAAGACCTTCGGTCTCGTGCCTTCGTACCAACATAAAAATGAGGGATCAAAACCTCGTAGTTCGTGGTAAAAATTTCAAATAAGTTGGTGAATTTATTTTAACAAAAGTTTAATAAGAAAAGGCACAAAGGGCCAAAAATTTGAATAGATTTATTAGTTCTTTTTGTCTTTTGAAATTTAAGTCAATATGGTTAAGTTTATTTACAAGTTTGATTAAGAAAAGAGTTTTAAAATTCATTGGCATAAGGACAAAGTTTCTAATCATTAAAACATGTCTCAGTTGAAATTCCAAAAAAAGAAAGCTTTTGAAAAGGGGGAGAGATTTTTGAAATTAAAGAAGTGTGAGGAGATGAAGAGACTACCCTAAGCAAAAATTTAAAAGTTAAGAGTTGAAAAGATCTGACCAATGGGATGCAATCCAACAGACATGGATGTCATATAGAAACCCATTTTCCTTTGGACTTTAATCAAGCAATAACCAATAAGCAATGCGAAATATCTAGACATCATGAAGATAAGGAATCAAATAAATATGGCCACATCCAAGCAAGCATTCCAATAGCTAGCAGCCTTCATTGTCTTCCAATATACCATATGAAATATTCCTTGATCAACTTAGAATAAAACATCATACACAAGATCAAAATAAAAATTAAGCACAAAGGCAGAGTAGCAGATGAATCCAAGAAATTCTCATGTCTTGCATCAGATGAAAGCACAGTTCAAAGATAGCTTAGTCTCAAATGTTGGCATTGGCCAAGTCCTTTAGCATAAGGAAAGTTTCCTAATCCTAAGTCCAAAAGTTCAGATCAAGTTCAACAGCCCACCAAATCTTTTTTAGGGCTTTTTCTTGTTACTAAATGTTTTAAGGTCCTAAGACCACAGACAAAACCAAAAGCAGGCAAACAATATATACAATCACAATATATGGCTCAAATGAGCAAAGTGAAGAAGACTTGAAACATAAACAAGTTATATGGAATGTAAATGGCAATGGATGAGAAATGAATGAAATTTAAATTGCATAATAGTAAATGACTTGAAAGTAAAGAAATATTAACAAGAGTTTGTCAAATGTTAGTGGTGTTAGTGGTGATTTTTAATTGATTAAGTCATTCTTTGGAGAACACTTAACCATTCATTCACAAGTATGAATCCTTAAACCAAGACATCTTCCACGAGAAGGGATCCAACTTGGATAATTCAACAAGTATGCCACTAGATCTCATGAAAGGAAAAAATGTCAAGTCTCCACACAATGCCATGAAGAATGGGAGACTTACAATCTCACTTACTAGAATGTTATGCTTTGATAGTCAAATTTAGCTCTATGTTAAGCAATCGCAATTGGACTTATGTAGAAGTCACAATAATCTGAGGTCGGACAATAAAAGTATAGGTGTTAATGCATGTTAGAAATTTGGTACAAGGAACCAAACTCCTAAAATATACCACACACTAAAAAAAGGGAGGAACCTATCTCAATCATACTTTTATTGATTCATCTGACACAAGGTTATTGATGAATCAATTAGCCTTTAGACATTAGATATTTCATTTGTCAAATGGGGGAATGGGAAAGAATAGGGATGAAGATGAAGAGGGAAGGGAAGATAGAAACAAAAATTGATCATGAGAGGAATTTCATCAAATCAAAACCATCCATTTATTTTGGGGGATGGAATGTACATTTCATCAATCCTCTAAATCCAATGGTTTTGATCCGACAAAAGTCAAATAAATTATGACCAAGGCCCAAAGCAGAAAGTCAAACATCACAAGACCATAAAAATGGCTCAACAATATTCTTAAATATTTAATCAATTAAAAATCATATTAAAAATGAGTTAAAATACATTTTAATTTGGTCAAAACCTAAAATCTCTTCAAAATACCAAATAAATGTCCAAGGGATTTATCCTAGGTCAAATAAGTTCAAAGGACCTTAGACAAAAAATTTCACTATTTTCAAAAAGTCAGAAGTATTTTTAAATAATTAAAAGTATGCACAAAAACATTTAATTCATGGAAAATACCAAAATTAATCCAAAAAATAATTTTAATTCATAATATGGAAGATAAAAATATTTAAAGATTTTTGGTGAAAGTCCCATATTTTTGGGATTAAAAATGAAATTTCTATGAATTAAATAAAATAAGTGGATTAAATGGAAATTCAGAAAATACAAAAAAACAAGGGCCATCAGAGATCCCTCATTAATTGAGGTGGCAGACCTGATGGCCACGCACGCTATCCACCATAGACCAAAGTCAAAGCGCTGCAAACGTGGTAATCAGAGTGGATGGTCAGTAATAAAACATGGGAACTAGATTAGATGGCTTGGACCTTGCCAACCCACCACCGGAGCCCTAGCTCCGGTCATCTTCTCCCGTGGACCTCACCGGACTGGTCCACCCTCAACCAAATGAAAAATGAAAAAAATGAGTACATGTTTTTGAAGGAAAAATGCTCAGCAGCACGAATCTGACCTCCATTTCTTCCAATTCCAAGTATATAGAAAGATACATGGATTTGAAATTTGAGGTTCATGATCTGAGTTGCTTCGATTTGACCTCAAAGCAACTCAATCTTGTTGCCTACATTGGTAGGACTTCAACCAACTAAAAATCAAAGAGAATGGTGAAGAATTGAGAGAGAATTGAAGGCTCAAAGTTTCTGAAAAATCATCTTCGAGTAGCTTCAAATTAGCTTGATCTCGATCTGAATTTTCGTGATTCTTCCTCCTCTTGCTTATGTGATCAATTGAGATGAGAAAGGCTATAAATCCTTGGAGTTTGACCTTTAAATCAGAAGGTGAAATTCAAACTCGATTTCAAAGAAATCTTCAAGGAATTCTATAGTGTGAGGTTCTGATATCTCTTGGCAAAGCTTGGGCAAGGTGTGTGTGTTATTCTTGAGGCAATGCACTTGTTTATATAGCCAATGGAACTCAATTTTGCACCCTTTGAATTTTTGACAAAATTAGAAACCATAGTGCATGGATGCATGGGCAATGATTTGGGCCTAAAGAATGATGCAATCCAACTTCAATTCATGCATAATGAGTACTGAGGTCATCACATGGAAGCATGCAAAGGGAAATGATCATTTGAATCCAAATCTTGCCAAAACAAACCCAATAAAGTAACCATGTGCAAGTCCCTCAAATATTGTCCAAATAAAGTGATCTTGGACTTTTTGGAAAGGTGACATCAAGGGGGAACAACTTTCATGTTAACCACTTTTCCATTGGAAGCTTGAATCATGATTAATTTTGAGGTGGAAGTTTGAGAAATCAAACATATTTGAAAGTTTTCTAAGTACCAAGTCAAATGTCCACTTCTTCCTCCCTGAATAACTTTTTCTATGAGCTTCAAATAGAAAACGTTCCTTCATCAAAGTTGTAGATATTTAAAGCCTCTTAAATTTGGTCACAGATTTGACCTCATTTGGATTTGGCATGAGGGAGTTATGCATTTTAGAAGTTGAGGAAAATTTCTTATTCAATGGTAATGGTCCAAAATGACCTATAATGTTTCCTCTTGGCACATGCCCTTTATAGTTGAATTTGACATTTTTCAAAGAATCAAATTTGGATAGGACATATTGAAATTGATCATGAAACTTTGATGGCCTTAATCTCATAAAAGTTGAGCAAGTTATGGTCCTTGGAAGTTGACCTCCTAACTAGGGCACATACAAAATGACCTATAATCTTTCACCAAAAAAATGAATTTCCAAGCAAAACTAGCTCTTGACCTCAACATGAAAATTGATTGGAATGTCATAAGGAGTAAAGTTTCTCTTGGAATAATTTTCATATGACAAAAAGTGTAGGATATAGGGTGTAGGGAACCCCAGTTTTGACTAGTTGACTTTCTCTGGTCAACTTTTTTGAACCTACTTGCAAACTTGAAGTTCTCTTGATCTTTGGGACAAAATGACCTATAATATTTCACCATAAAAATGACTTTCAAAGAAAAACTAGCTCTTAACCTAAACATGAAAATTATTTGGAATGTCATAAGGAGTAAAGTTTCTCTTGGAATAATTTTCATATAACCAAAAGTGTAGGATATAGGGTATAGGCAACCCCAGTTTTGACCAGTTGACTTTCCCTGGTTAACTACCTTGAACCTACTTGCAAACTTGAAGTTCTCTTGATCTTTGGGACTCATGGAGGATCATATATGTATAAGATGATGTAATATGGAGTATCCCTTGATATATTTTATCAAATGTTGAAGAAACTTGTTGAGGAAGTCACACAAGATGCCTAGATGAATTAGGGCTTCCAAGACAAACAAGCTTCAAACTCTTGATGATTTCTTGATCCAAATGATAAATGAAGAACATTGGGATGCATATATGATGTCTAGAACCAATTTGAATCATATCTTGATTGATCTCCTTGCACTGAGGGTCTCAAACCCTATTGTGAACTTGATGAGGCATTGGTGAATGCACACACTACTTACAAAAGAAACATAGCTATACATAGACATATTTTTGGAATTTTGGTTAGTAAACTAAGAAAAATAAAGTATGATACAATCAAATGTGCTTGGTGATATCTCCCAATGAAAACCTAATGAATGAGGGGTTAGTAGGATGCCAAGGTGTGATCCCAAAGCCAAGGCAAATGATGAGATATCATGAGGGATCTTAGAGTCAAAATTAGGGTCTTACAGCTGCCCCTATTTAAGGACATTCTAGCTGAGGATGTGAAGGTTAAAATCTTTGTATCAACTTAGTAGAATGGACTTAAATAACAACATCTAAAAACAAATTTTGGTCCCTAAGAGACCTCATGATGCATATGATATGAATGTTAAAAGTAATCTTTGTGGGGAATATATTGCCACAAAGGAAAAGAATCCAAAGAGACTGAAAGTCCATAGGAGAAAAATGTATCCCATAAGGAAAACTCACTAGGGAAGACAGAGACTCTGGGGATAAAATTTATGCGTAGGTCAGACTACGACTTAAAAAATGCTAGAGACATGAGAGGAATTCCCATGAAAATAAATCAATGGAAAGACTCAGTTGGGGAACCAAGGAAATATACGGGGGAAAGGGGTAGATCAGAACAAAGCTGAAATACTCAAACCAAACAGGAAAAGGCGATTTCACTTAGGAAATACGCACTCAAACTCAACTGGGGAAGAATGGACTTCAACACAGGAGTACAAGAGATATATTATCAACTACCGGTTACTGGGTAAGAAGATAATACACTCTGAAAGAGGGACATCCGTTACCGGTTAGGGTAAACATATCAAGGATGACTCGTTGAGAAAAAGAGGTGTATTCATTACCGGTCAACTGGGTAAGAATAGCCTACTGGGGAAAAAGATCAAATAGGATTTACAACTACTGGTTACTGATCAGAAGACCAACAAAGAGAGTATCTGTCACTGGTTAAAGTGAACATATCAAGGATAAACTCAAAGGAAGGATATTCGTCATCGGTTAGGTTGAACATATCAAGGATAGATCACCTGGGGGAAAGAGGAAGAATATTCGTTACCGGTTAGGGTAAACATATCCAGGATAGACTGCCGGAGAGAAAATAGGAATTATATCTACCAATTATTGGGTAGAATACCAAAGAGAGAATATCCGTCACCAGTTAGGATGAACATATCAAGGATAAACTCAGCAGGGGAAAGTAGGAATTACAACTACCGGTTACTGGGTAGAATACCAAAGAGAAGAGAATATCTGCCACCGATTAAAGTGAACATATCAAGGATAGACTCTCCGGGGAATAAAATAGGGATTAAAACTACCTTTTTACTGGGTAGAATACCAAAAAGGAAGAATATCTGTCACCGGTTAGGATGAACATATCGAGGATAAACCCACTGGGGAAACGTGAAAACGAATCCGCTGGGGAATACAAAGGAAGTAGATTACATTTTACCGGGTATTAGGCAAAAGTAATATACTCAATATTAAGAAGAATATCACTAGTTACTGGGTAATAAACTCTCGGGGGACCAAAATATCTATCTAGGTAATAACTAGAAAGAAACAGTCAAACAAAGACTCAACCCAATGAGGATATAACTCAATGGGAGTGGTTCCATCCAAATAATTATCTGGGGAGGAAACTGAAATAATAGTCATCCACGAGGAAATAACTCAGTGCGGAATGAGAAAGGTTAAACTCTTTTTGCTTAAGGGGCTGACACTCTATAATTGGAGGAGGATAGACACACACTGAATTTGCATGGGGAAATAATATCACCGAAGCAAGGGATCCGAAGAAATATCAAATGTGATAAAATGCATAATGAACTATCTGATGTTGTGTTTTAAGCATGAATATGCATGATTATGATCATGTTGACAAAACAACACAATGGATACAAATAACAAATATTTGAATCATCATTGCGACACTCGCCTAATCACAACATGATGGAAACACCAACTGGAGAATCTGTTAGGGATGAAAATAAATCATCTAGCTCTGCATAAATCAACTATGGTCGGGAAAGACATGGAAAACATCCTTTCATTCAATTATGGTAAACTCTGAGGGGAGAGAGCATTGCTGAAGGATGACTAATCAAACATGCCGAGGATAAAGAAAGGATCTACTGAGGATCCAAATTGTCAATATTGCAGGGAATTTTAAGTTAACACCATGTTAAATGGGAGACAACCTTGCAGGGGACTAAATCAAATACTACTCAGAATCAGACACTACCGGGAAAGAGGGAACTTCTATAAGAAGATGAACTCTGTCGAGGAATACAAGAGATAAAACTCTGCATGAGGATTTAAGCAAATTGTTGGGGATGCTTTGACCAAGACCGTCATGTTCCTCAATAATCATCGAATTCTTCTTGGAAATTGCGAAAGAAACCAATTCCAAGGTAAAGATAACCGGATCTGATTCACACAAAGGAGAAACTACCGAAGTTATGCAACACAATCAAATGCAAAATGGAAACCAAATAAAGGTTCCGGATCTCCAGGGTCCAATCACAAATCACTAACATAGGGATACAAAACATGAACACCTTAGCTAGGGAATATGGATTTGCAAAGGGGATTGATTGTCATCTCAACTAGGGATAAAACCTACCAACTCTACTGGGGAGAGGAGATTATTCGTGGAGAAACTCATCAACCAAGTCGGGGACAAATGACGAACTATTGGGGAAAAGATATGAGATCCTAAACTTCAAACAGAAGGAGGGTCAGATCGGTGATCTAGTTTTGAAGAGGATCCTCCCTCCCGGTACAGATAACAGGGGCAAGTGGACTCCTAATTATGAAGGTCCGTATGTTGTGAAGAAGGTATTCTCTGGTGGAGCCTTGATGCTTACAACTATGGATGGTGAAGATTTTCCGTCTCCTGTCAATTCAGATGTAGTCAAAAAATACTTCGCATAAATTGACCCGCTGGATAAAAAGAAAAAAGAGTCCAGGCAAAAAAGGGGCATCCCGGCGAACCAAAAAACAGAAAGAAAAGGTTCGGGCAAAAATTAGGGATAAAAATGAAAAAGAAAATGTACACCCGGTAAGTCGAAAACCCGCAAGGGCGGCTTAGGCAAAAATGGGTATCCCGGTGGATTGAAAACCCGAAAAGGGCGATCCAGGCAAAAATTAGGGATTAAAGCGAAGACTACAGTCTGAGTTGTCTGTACTTCATCAAGCTTTGTCGTCTGCCATCTCGAAAGATGTGATCTGTCCAGTCATTCTTCTCAGAAAGCAAGGAGTTGGGAGGAAAACTGATGATCTGTGAGTTATAACAGAATTGGGAAATAGTGGATGCCGTGTTCACGTTGCCATTAGGATAGATTTTTTTCCTTTTGTGCGCAATTGCCTCTTTCTAGGAATTGCTTCCCAATGTATTTGCCTTTTTAGGCGCATTTTCAATCAATAAAAGTCGTTATTCAGATAAATAGCTCTTTTGTTTTTATTTTTACTGTTTTGTTTGCAAAATGTCCGAATTTTTGATAAGCATTGCATAAAAGAACATGGAGGCTACACAACAACGTGCAGAAAGATAAAACATTTGAAAATCATTATGAATGTTGAGGACACTTGAGCGTATCTTGTCCATGTACCCCCTGGGGGCATTTTGTTGTGCCGTTTGTTTCAGATTGGCATCTGTGAGGACTTTTCCTCAGCAGATTTTTTTCCCCAAGCAAGTTTGGAAGCTACCAGAGCTATGTTTCCCTGCGAAGACGTCTGTGGATAGTGTTTTCTATTCCCCAACAGATCTAAGGATTGCCTATCCCCAGCAGGCCTGTATTCGCCGATTTCCTCCCCGAGTGAGGCAGGTTCATTAAATTTATCTCCAGCATTTATCCTATCTGTGGACTGAAGGATATCCCCAGCGGAGTTTACCTTTCCCAGCAGCAGTGCTATTTTCCAACATGAGTGTGAAGTCGCTTTACCATTCCTCAAGCAGAGTTCCCCGCAGAGTATTTCCCCAAGAGGAGTCTCCCCACAAAGTCAGAGTATCTGATCATTTTGGCTCCCCAGCCGGAGTTTTTCATCATTTGCATTTTGCATGTAGTAATCATTGCATCCTCAAATTGCGTAGCGTTCCCATTCGATATGGAGCATTACGCCATAGAAAAATTCAAACATATGCATTCATGTGTTAACTTCACCAGACCGTATCCCCGGCAGAGGCGGATCATTTTATTCAACATCAGCACAGCAAGTCTGCTACAGTTGCTCTTGACAGCATTCAGGATCGATATCCTCACAAAGGTTTACTACCTCACCCGATGGTGACAGAAAGTTTGTTTCTCCTCAGTGAGACCCCCAGCAAGTGGTCAACCTTGCCTTGACATATCTGAGAAGTCGTTCTTGTGATACCAGTAAGTGTCCTGTCAACACCCGCGTGTATTTTCATCATTTTTGGTGTCGGTAAACGCCATTGTTTCGGTGTCGGTAAACATCGAGTCTCTCCAGTCATCAGTAAATGTCTGGTCATCATTTTTGGTGTCGGTAAACACCATTGTTTCGGTGTCTGTAAACATCGGGTATCCTCCCCAGTCATCGGTAAATGTCTGGTCATTTTTGATGTCGGTAAACATCATTGTTTCGGTGTCGGTAAACATCGAGTCTCACTCCAGTCATCGGTAAATGTCTGGTCATTTTTTTGATGTCGGTAAACATCATCTTTCGATGTCGGTAAACATCGAGTCTTTTCCTCAGTCATCGGTAAATGTCTGACAAATCCCCAGCTAGAAATCCCCAGTAGAGTCATCTGTAAATGTCCTATCTGGTTTCCAGTTGCGAATATTTGTTTGTCTCTCACCAATAAATTTCTCATCCCAGTCATCAGTAAATGTCTGGTCATTCTTTTTGGTGTCGGTAAACGCCATTGTTTCGGTGTCGGTAAACATCGAGTCTCATTCCCAGTCATCGGTAAATGTCTGGTCATTTCTTTGGATGTCGGTAAACATCATCTTTCGATGTCGGTAAACATCGAGTCTCATCCCAGTCATCGGTAAATGTCTGGTCAATAAAATCAAAATCCCCAGAAGTCGTAGGTAAACGTCTTGTCTGGATACACCACAAAGATTTTGTTCCTCCCCAAGTGGAGATGCCATCGGTAAATGGCCCAGTTTGCTTCGATATCGGTAAATATCGGACCCCCAGTTGCAGTAGCCATCGATAAATGGCCAGGTTGAAGTTGACATCGGTAAATGTCAAGTTTCTTTGAAGCCACCATCGGTAAATGGTTTTGTTTCCTTTCTACATCAAACCTGTTTCCCAGCAGCCATCGGTAAATGGTCTAGCTGAAGTTGATATCGGTAAATATCAAAGTCTAACCATCGGTAAATGGTTTTGCTTTTCAGAAGTTTGTTTTCCCCAGTCGCCATCGGTAAATGGTCGTGCTGAAGTTGATATCGGTAAATATCAAGTTTCCAGTTTCTAACCATCGGTAAATGGTTTCGCTTTTCTGAAGCTGTCAATTGCAGTCGTCATCGGTAAATGACGTGGTTCTTCTTGTATCATATCCAGTTAGTGCAAATTCTACGGTTCTTTGGTATTCAATCCCTGTTTACCCTGAAAGTCTGACAGCCGTCGCTCTCATCCATTCGGGTTCCCAGCTGATTGAATAGGGGCAGCTGTAGCACCTCAAATTTGCACCTATCATTATGCATACATTTTCATATTAGGTCATAGCATATCATGGTCCATTGCATAGCATTGCATTGCCTCTTTTGCCTCAAGTGCAAGTCAATCAAGAAATTAGGTCAAACTAATCTCCTGATCAGTCAACCAAGCAAGCAAAGGAATTTCTCATTGAACCAAGGCCTTGGGGTTTGTCCAACAAGTTCACATGGCATGGAGGTCTATTTAAAGTATTTTGGTCAAAGGTTGAAGACTTGGAGATCATCAGTTCATACACAGACAGTCAAAAACCCTAAAAAAGTCAACTGTCAGTCAAAGCAGTGGATGGTGGTCATTCTTGTGGAATTTGGGCACCATGGTCAATAATCAAGAGTTCATACAACTTGGGACATCATTTGAAGTCAAGTTCTCAAGGAATTAGGGTTTGGAAGTCATCAGTCAATGCACAATCAGTCAGAAACCCTAAAAGTCAACTGTTGGTCAACTGTCCATTTAATTAGTGATTGGATGATTGGAATTGGTTTGTGAGAGTTCATTCATGTCCAAATAGTCATCATACATCATTCCAAACACCATCATGGAAGAATTTGAAGCCAGATCAAAAATTTCCCAAAATGGAAACTGGGCCTGTAACTGAAACCTGCCATAAATGGAAAGTCTTGATCCTCAAACTTACATCATGATACAAGCCTCAAATGAATTTTTGCCCAACATGAAAGTTGAAGATCTTGTTCTCCCATTTCCAAAAAGTCCAAGAACTCTCAATTCCCATGTGTGGTTGGCAAGTTATGATCGAATCGATTTCAGAAAATCTTGAACTTCAAAGGGCCATATCTCTCAAACCGTTTGGCCAATTTTGGTGGGGTTTTTTCCTACAAGTCACATTTGATCCCCTCTTTCCAAAATATAAATTTCATGAGCCAAAACTTCACCAATCAAAATGGCATTTTTTGACCTATTTCATTTAAATGCAAGTTTGACCAAGAGTTGACTTTTTGATATAAACATTTTTCTAACATTTGGCCAATTGGAACAGCTCAGGAATATCATTTAGAATGTGTTTGAAAGCTCATATTATGCAGTACATGAGGCCATTGCTTGGTTGCTTGAATTGTAAGAAAAGTACAATTTCACCATACTTGTCCATACCATCCACCATGCCTTGCCTTGTACTCTCAAAACAGAAAATTAGAAGGCCATTTTGCTGTCAATTGAACATGTTGCAGCTTAAAAAACAGTAAAACAAGGGCCATACTAACTTGCTTAAAATTTGGAAAATGAAAGGACAAATACAACCATATCCTCCATACCTCCACACCTTGCTTTGTACCATGACAGCAGACCTTATGCAGCAGATTTTCTGTCATTTTTGAACTCCAATAGCAGGCACACAAGCCATATTGGATAAAAAAAACCACAGAACTTCACTCATGCAAAAAAACTCATTCTTGGCCATTTTCTCAAAATCTTCCAAAGCTTCCAAAGGGACTAAGCCTTGCCTTGCCTAAACATCATCCAAACAACATACTTAGCTCATTCCAAGCACAAAACCCAAGCTGTAACCAAGCAAAAGCCTGCTGCTATAAGAGACATCATCCATGACAGTCCATGATTGAAGCATTTTCCCGCATTCCTGAGCCAAAGCATCTGCATCATTCATCATTGGGAGGGTTCTAACACAACTGTTTTGTGCTTAAACCACCAAATAACAACTGTTTCACTTCTTGCTTCAAAAACAAGTAAGGATTCGAACATCTCATTTCTTGAAATAATGATAGGCTTTGTGTAGAGCGTGCCTTGCTGGTTACTCTGCTCTTTGAATCGTGATGATTGGTTGAATATTTAGAGAGATATGGTGAAATGAACTTTGATGTCTAAACTTGTTCTTGCTTAATATTCTTTGTTTAGCATGGTTTAATGATTATTGATGTTGGATTATGAATGTGCATGTTTAGATGAACATTTTGGTGTTTTTTTTTTTGAATTTGGAAAAAAAAAAAAAAAATTCAACGTGGGTTTGATGGATACATTGTTACTGTAAGTGTCTTTTTTTTTTCTTCTGCCACATGATACTGGGCAATATGTTTATTGTAATGTGTTTTCTGCATTGTGTTTACTGTAGCAATTGCCTTGCCTTGTTTTCAAATAAATACCAAAAGGCCTGGGGCGAGGGGGATTCGAACCCCAGACCTTTGCTTCAAATACCAAGTGTTTTACCACCGGGGCGCAATGCCAATTCATTTATTTAACGCCTTCTAAAATATATATTAAAAAAAAACGCTGCCATGCCGTCCTGCTATTGGCCATGTTGGCGCGTTGACCGGGGCGTTGACCCCCCCATTGTTTCTTTATTTATTCCATTAATCATTTTGTTTTGTAATGTTTGTTTCATTTGCCATGCCTAACTTACAAAAATCATAACTTGTTCATTTTTAATCCAAATTTAATGGGATTTTTTGTGTTGTGTTCATCATGATCTCTACTTTTTTATCATTATTTTTCCAGAATTTTTTGATGGATGGTTTTTAAATGTTGCTAGGGTTTGTGACATGTGACCAAATTTTGTACACTTTGCCAAATCATTTGTGAAATGATGAGAATGTATCCAATGGCTCCCAAATATTTTGTGCTTAAAATAGACACACTCATGGTGATTTTGGTGTAGAGTTTGGGAATTTATCATTTGTGGTTTGTGAGTTATGATTTTTTGAATTAGGGTGTGACAATTTGTGTCACACCATTGATGTCCAACTTCATGATTTTCATTACCATGCTTCTTGACCTCCAATTGATCTGAATTTTTGCATGAACCTACTCTTGTATGTATAGTTTACATGTGATTTTTTGTGGATTTATTCGTGGCATTTCCTAATTGTTTGAGATTTTCTCCCCTGGTTAGTCATATGTTGACCTTGTGTGACACTTGTTCCCATTTCATTTGTGAAATTCTCATACTTTATTGGATGGACATGAAATTTTACATGAGATAACTAGACATCCTCATCTTTGCCATGGTTTTAGTCCCATTCATGTATCATACACCATTCTTGACTTATGATTTTTCTAAGTTGATGCATGTTTGGTTGACTTCTTTGAGCATGTTCAAAATTGCTTTGACTTTCTGATTTTCATTGACTGCCTTCCACTTGTCCAAATGGGATGAAATTTGACATGCTTACCATGCTATGTGTTAGGAGTGAACATGATTTATTTGGTGATTTTTGGAAATGTTTTAGTTTGCTTTTGATGCAAGTCTTGCTGTTGACTTCTATGAGCTTCTGTTTGCCATACTTTGACCTAAATGGTTCATGAAATGATGATGATGATTGATATGAATGTGAACCCAATTGGTTTTGTTTCCTAATTGTTTGAACATGATTTTGGATACTTACCCCTTGCTGTTTTGACTTTCTTAATCTCTTTTGACCCTAGGCTTGCCCTAGTGGTCCTGTTACTCACCTTTGAGCTTGTGTTTTCAGGTTGACCATCAAATGGCCATTAAGACCAATTCATTTGACTGAGCTTGCTTAAACATCATTGTCTAACTTGTTTGTTTTGTAGGTGGCTTGGCTCACATGCCTTAAGCTTTGTGCCTTGCACATTCATTTGCTTGTGTTGACTGGTTGACGTCTGTTTCATTTTGATTTAACTCTGACTTGTATACTAACTGTGCTTGACTGATTTCAGGTACTTTAGTTGCTTTTAGTTCCTTGTGAACTTTTGCTTTGCTTTGCTTGTATAAGCAATTTGCATTGAGGTATGTCTCTTTTTCTTCATGTAGTCTGGAAGACCTGGCTTGTTACTTGGCCAGGCAACTGTCTGAAGTCCTCCTTAAGAGGCAATGTTTGTGGATGTTTAACTTTGTCCTTGCATAGAGTCAAAGTCCTCCTAAGTGAAGAGGCAATTGGTGGAAGGTAGGGATATGCAATCTATCCCCCACTATTCAGTGTGTCATCTGCTTTGCTCACACCACTGTGTTGATGCATTGCAGATACAAACCCAAGATCTTGTACAATTGTACAGTTGAGTCAGTTTTAAATGTGTAGAAGGGTTCCCACTTTCTGAACCCACACATTCTTGTCTTGAGCTCTCCCTGGCCAGGGATAAGAGCTGTGAGGTCTCATCCTCACTTCATCCTTTCATCTGCTTCACCTTAGCCCCTCAATGGCAAGGTTAAGAGCAACACTCACCCCATTCCAGAGGTTTATTTGTTGAGGTTGATATGACCCCTTGACTAAAACCTAACCCTTGTTTGAGCCACTTGTTTGTGTATAGCGTGTGCTATCTGTGCTTGTAGGATTGTTTGACTTGCTTCCTGTGCAAGATAGGATTGTTTGACTTGCTTCCTGTGCAAGTTAGGATTAGTTTAGACTTGCTTCCTGTGCAAGTTAGGTTTTGCTTGGCTTGCTTCCCGTGCAAGTTAAGTGTGTGTGGCTTGCTCCCTGTGTGAGCCATACTTAGGATAGGTTGGCCCTTGTGCCATTTAGCTAGAAACCTTAACTTAGGGATGATTTGCATGATAACATCTAGGCTCGAGTCGTAGTCTCCCTAGTTGTGTCTCCCTCTGTTATTTGGTTAGGCTAGTCCTTTATCCCTCTGTAGGGGAACTACATCGCCCTGATCTTCATACCAGATGAAGTATGTAGGCAGGAGATTGAGCTGATCTCTCCGGGCGCCTTTTCTTTTCTTTTGTGTGTGTTTGACAGTTATAGGCTCGAGTCCCCGACTCCCTATTAACTTGTTGTGTTATTGTGTGCTTGGAAGCTGATGTAAGTCCATCGAGTGGCAGTTAGGTTCCAGTGTGCGTGTGTTTGGTTCGGATGCTGATATAAGTCCAGTGATTGGCATTCAGGCTCCACGTTTGTCTTTGCCTGTGTTTTGTTTGTGTGCGTGTTAGCCGAGCTACGAATGCTCTGATTCTTCTCTCGTCCGAGAAGATACGTATGCATAGGATGCGATATCCTAGCGAGCATGTGTCGTTTCCCCAGTCCGAACTACTTCGACTCTGATGTCTATGCCTGATAGACTAAGTAGGCCCAGGATGCGACATCCTGCCGAGTTCAGTTTCAGTCAGTCTCTTTTGTCTCTTTCAGCCAGTGTGTGTGTTTATGAGCAGTGTTTAGCAACCAATTTCCTTCCTTTTGTGCGTGGATCCCGTAGAGTACTACGGATGCGTAGGGGTGCTAATACCTTCCCTTCGCATAACCGACTCCCGAACCCATACTCTTTGGTCGCGAGACCATGTTCTTTCCCAGGTTTACTCTGAGCGTTTCCTTTCCCTCTTTTGGGATAAATAACGCACGGTGGCGGCTCTGTTGTTTCTTGTTTTCCCGCCGGTTTTTCGCGCGATGCGACAATGTACAAAATGGTAGGTGCAAATTTGAGGTGCTACAGCTGCCCCTATTCAATCAGCTGGGAACCTGAACGGATGAGAGCAACGGCTGTTAGACTTTCAAGGTACGCAGGGATTGAATACCAAACAACCGTAGAAATTTGCACTCTGCGGGATATGATACAAAGAAAAGCCAAGCCATTTACCGATGACGGCTGCACGATAACTTCAGGAAAGCGAAACCATTTACCGATGGCTAAATACTGGAAAATTGATATTTAATGATATCAACTTCAGCAAGACCATTTACCGATGGCTGTTGGGAAACATCTTGATATTAAAAGGAAGCAAGACCATTTACCAACGGTGGCCTCAAACTTGATATTTACCGATATTAACTTCAGCAAGACCATTTACCGATGGCTGCTCCAACTGGGGACTCGATATTTACCGATATCGAAGAAAGCGGGGCCATTTACCGATGGCGGCTAAACTGGGCATTCGATATTTACCGATATCGAAGAAAACGGGGCCATTTACCGATGGCGTCTCCACCCGGGGAGGAAAAAGATATTTGCAATTGGAATCGGACAAGACGTTTACCGACGACTCCTGGGGATTTTTGATTTTTATCAAAAAGGAAATACGCACGACCAGACATTTACCGATGGCTGGGATGAGACTCGATGTTTACCGACATCGAAAGATGATGTTTACCGACATCAAAAACGACCAGACATTTATCAATGACTGGGGTAAATACTCGTCCAGATGTCAACGGACGAAAGGGAGACGCTCGACGTTTATCGACACCAACGGAGAGGTGAACACTTCATTGGGGAAGAAAAAAACAAATACTTGCAACCGGAAACCAGATAGGACGTTCACCAACGACTCTACTAGGGATCTTTAGCTGGGGAATTATCATACATTTACCGATGACTGGGGAAAAACTCGACGTTTACCGACATCGAAAGATGATGTTTACCGACACCAAAAAATGACCAGACATTTACCGATGACTGGGGTAGGACTAGATGTTTTACTGACACCGAAACAATGGTGTTGACCGACACCAAAGAAAGAAAACACGCGGGTGCTGACATGACACTTACCGGTATCACAAGAATGACATCTTAAATACGTCAAGGCAAGGCTGACCACTTGCTGGGGATCTCACTGGGGAGAAACAAGCTTTCCGTTCGCGGACGGGCGAGGAAATAAACCTCTCTGGGGAATATCAGTCCTGAATGCTGTCAGGAGCAACTGTAGCAAACGTGTTGTACCGATGTCGAACAAATGATCCGCCTCTGCCGGGGATACGATCTGGTTAGGTTTAACACATGAATGCATATGTTTGAATTTATCTATGGCGTAATGCTCCATATTGAATGGGAATGCTACGCAGTTTGAGGATGCAATGATCACTATATGCAAAATGCAAAGGATGAACACTCCGCCGGGGAGCCAACTGATCAAATACTCCATCCCTGTGGGAAGACTCTGTCTGAGGAATACTCTGCGGGGAGAGCACCGACTTCTCACTCGTGCTGGAGGAATAACACTGTTGCTAGGGGACGGATCCCAATCCACTCGGGGGAATCCGCTTGGTAAGCAATCAATACAACTCCGCTCGGGAATACACAAGGCGACTGCGCTGAGGAACCAACAATACAACTCCACTGGGGGAAAAACAAAGCAAATCGTAGGGGAGTAATAAAGCGACTTCACTGGGGAGAACCAACCAATCCACAGGTAGGATAAACTCTGTTGGAGATAAATTTCTTTGAACCTGCTCCACTCGGGGACTCGCTGCAGAAAATCATCAACACCAATCTCTGCTCGAGTGCTAGGGAAAGCAACACTGTTGGGGATAACACACCACTCTGCTGAGGAAGAGCAAAACTCTGGTAGGGAAAGTAATATCAGACTCTATGCTGGAGATATACATCCACAACCCTGCTGAGGACAGGCGCTCACAACCATGCTGGGGATGATGATACTTCCAACCAGACTGCTGGGGAATAAACTACTAACACCTCCGCTGGGGATATACCATCCTCCCAACTCAGTGGGGATAATCCTGCTTCCAAACTCAGCTGGGAACTCAACAACTGGGGAAATCGGCAAATACAGGCCTGCTGGGGATAGGCAATCCTTAGATCTGTTGGGGGAATAGAAGGCACTATCCACAGACGTCTCCGCAGGGGAACATAGCTATGATAGCTTCCATACTAGCTTAGGGAAATATCTGCTGGGGAAACGTCCTCACAGATGCCAACCTGCAAAACAGCACAACAAAATGCCCCCAGGGGATACATGGACAAGATACGCTCAAGTGTCCTCAACATTCAAAATGATTTTCAAATGTTTTATCCTTTTGCATGTTATTGTTCAGCCTTCATGTTCTTATATGCAATGCTTATCAAAAAAATTCGGACGTTTTTGCAAACAAAACAGTAAAAATAAAAACAAGAGAGCTATTTATCTGAATAACGACTTTTATTGATTGAAAATGGGCCTGAGAAGGCAAATACATTGGGGAGCAATTCCTAGAAAGAGGTAATTGTGCACAAAAGGAAAAATCTATCCTAATGGCAATGTGAACACGGCATCCACTATTTCCCAATTCTGTTATAACCCACAGATCATCAACTTTCCTCCCAACTTCCTTGCTTTCTGAGAAGAATGACTGGACCGATCACATCCTTCGAGATGGCAGGCGACGAAACAATATGAAGTACAAATAACCCAGACTGTAGTCTTCGCTCTAATCCCTCTTTTGCCTGGATCGCCCTTTTTTGCCTAAACCGCCCTTGCGGGTTTTCGACTTACCGGGTGTGCAAATTCTTTTCATTTTTATCCCTAATTTTTGCCCGAACCTTTTCTTTCTGTTTTTTGGTTTGCCGGGATGCCCTTTTTTTGCCTGGACTCTTTTATTCTTTTTGTCCAGCGGGTCAATTTACGCGAAGTATTTTTTGACTACATCTGAGTTAACAGGGGACGGGAAATCTTCACCATCCATAGTTGTAAGCATCAGGGCTCCACCGGAGAAAACCTTCTTCACAACATATGGACCTTCATAATTAGGAGTTCACTTGCCCCTGTTATCTGTACCGGGAGGAAGGATCCTCTTCAAAACTAGATCACCAGTTTGATAGCTTCGAGGACGCACTTTCTGATCAAAGGCTCTCTTCATCCTTCTCTGATATAACTGCCCATGGCATACAGCTGCTAACCGTCTCTCTTCGATAAGGCTCAACTCGTTAAACCTTGTTCGAATCCACTCGGCTTCGTCTAGCTTGACATCTAACAAAACTCTCAGAGAAGGGATCTCCACTTCGACTGGTAGGACTGCTTCCATACCATACACAAGGGAGTAAGGGGTTGCCACGGTCGACGTACGTACTGAGGTACGGTACCCATGCAAAGCGAAAGGCAACATCTGATGCCAATCTTTGTACGTAACGACCATCTTCTGCACAATCTTCTTGATATTCTTGTTTGCCGCCTCAACAACACCATTCATCTTCGGTCTGTAAGGAGAAGAATTGTGATGTTCAATCTTGAAATCTTTACAAAGCTCTTTCATCATCTTGTTGTTGAGATTCGAACCATTATCAGTGATGATTCTCTCACGCACTCCATAACGACAGATGATTTCCTTCTTGATGAACCGGGCAACCACTTGTTTGGTAACATTAGCATAGGAAGTTGCTTCCACCCACTTGGTGAAGTAATCAATCGCAACCAAGATGAAGCGATGTCTATTAGAAGCAGTAGGCTCAATCTTCCCAATCATATCAATCCCCCACATGGCGGACGGCCAAGGCGAATTCATGACATTCAAAGGACTTGGTGGTACATGCACCTTATCAGCATAAATTTGACATTTATGGCACTTCTGAGCGTACTTGAAACAATCGGATTCCATAGTCATCCAGTAATAACCGGCTCTCAACAATTTCTTCAACATTGCATGACCACCAGCATGGGTACCAAACGAAACTTCATGCACTTCTTGCATCAACATGTCTGCTTCGTGTCTATCCACGCATCTGAGCAAGACCATGTCGAAGTTCCTCTTATACAGCACATCATCCTGATTCAAATAAAAGCTTCCAGCTAGCCTTCTCATGGTTTTCTTGTCATTCTTAGACGCACCTTCAAGATACTCCTGGCTTTTGAGGAAGTTCTTGATATCATAGTACCACGGCTTCTCATCAACAACAGACTCGGCTGCAAACACATACGCAGGCCTCTCGAGTCGATTCACCGCAACATGTGGCACATGATTCCACCAATGAACTTTGATCATGGAAGACAAAGTAGCCAAGGCATCAGCCATCTGATTCTCATCCCGGGGGACATGATACAACTTCACCTTCTTGAAGAACGTCAGTATTCTTCTGGTGTAATCTCTATAAGGAATCAGATGCGGCTGGTTAGTATTCCAATCTCCATTGACCTGGTTGATCACTAGAGCGGAATCTCCATAGATGTCAAGTGTCTTGATTCTCAGGTCGATGGCTTCTTCTATCCCCATAATGCAAGCCTCATACTCAGCTTCGTTGTTGGTGACATCGAAAGTCAATCTGGCGGAAAAAGGTATATGAGCCCCTTTAGGATTAATGAGCACTGCCCCAACACCGTTGCCATTCATATTCACAGCCCCATCAAACATCAATGTCCACTTGTCATCAGGATCCGGTCCTTCCTCGACAAGAGGCTCTTTGCAATCTTTCATCTTAAGATACATGATGTCTTCATCAGGTAATTCAAACATCATAGGCTGATAATCCTCAATCGGTTGCTCGGCGAGGTAGTCTGACAGAATACTACCTTTAATGGCCTTCTGCGACGTGTACTGAATATCATATTCTGTTAGAATCATCTGCCAACGAGCAACACGCCCGGTGAGAGCCGGCTTCTCAAAGATGTACGTCACTGGATCCATCTTAGAAATCAATAAGGTAGTATGGTTCAACATATACTGCCTCAGTCGGCGAGCAGCCCAGGCCAAAGCACAGCAAGTTTTCTCGAGCAGTGAATATCTTGTTTCACAGTCGGTAAACTTTTTGCTAAGGTAGTATATGGCATGCTCTTTTCGACCAGACTCGTCATGCTGTCCCAATACACACCCCATCGAGTTCTCAGTCACTGATAGGTACATTATCAGAGGTCTCCCTGGAACTGGAGGTATTAGGATTGGAGGTTTCTGCAAATACTCCTTTATCTTGTCAAAAGCTTTCTGACAGTCATCATTCCACCTGATTGCTTGATTCTTTCTGAGCAATTTGAAAATTGGTTCACACGTGGCAGTTAGGTGAGATATGAACCTTGCAATGTAGTTCAACCTCCCTAAAAACCCACGGACTTGCTTTTCCGTTTTCGGTTCAGGCATCTCTTGAATAGCTTTGACTTTTGCTGGATCAACCTCAATCCCTTTCTCACTGACAATGAAGCCTAACAGCTTCCCAGATCTCACCCCAAACGTACACTTGTTTGGATTCAGCCTCAGCTTGAACTTTCTCAGTCGGTCAAACAGCTTCTGCAAATTAACCAGGTGCTCCTCTTCTGTCTGCGACTTCGCAATCATATCATCCATGTACACTTCAATCTCTTTGTGCATCATGTCATGAAAGAGAGTCGTCATAGCCCTCTGATAGGTAGCACCGGCATTCTTCAACCCAAATGGCATCACTTTATAGCAGAACGTGCCCCAAGGTGTAATGAATGTAGTCTTTTCCATGTCCTTCGGCGCCATCTTAATCTGATTATAGCCCGAGAAACCATTCATGAAAGAGAATACCGAGGATTGAGCCGTATTATCAACCAATACATCAATGTGAGGTAATGGGAAATCATCTTTTGAACTTGCTCTATTCAAATCCCGGTAATCGACACACATTCTGAATTTGCCATCCTTCTTCGGCACGGGAACGATGTTGGCCACCCACGGGGGATAACTTGTAACAGCCAGAAAACCCGCATCCCACTGCTTCTGAACCTCTTCCTTGATCTTAACAGCCATATCAGGACTAGTCCTACGAAGCTTCTGCTTAATCGAAGGACACTCTTCTCTAAGAGGTAATCGATGCACCACAATGTCTGTATCCAAACCAGACATATCTTGATATGACCAGGAGAATATCTCCACATATTCTCTCAGCATCTCAATCAGCCTCCTCTTGACAGAGTCCTCTAAAGCAGCCCCAATCTTGATCTCTCTTCTGGCGTCCTTGGTACCTAGATTAACAATCTCCAACTCCTCCTGATGAGGTTGGATGACCCTCTCCTCTTGCTTCAACAATCTGACCAATTCTGCGGGGAGTTCACAGTCTTCCTCACTCTCCTCTTCAGCTTGGTAGATGGGAATATCAAAATCATACTGAGCCATAACAGAATTGTTCATAGTGGATTCCATGAGATCACTTTTGCATGTTAATGCCTTATTTTAGAAAAAGAGTTCAAGAAAGTCACAAAAACAAAAAACATTGCCATTTTTATTTTTTTGAAAAAATGAAAGTAAAAACAAGAGTAGAAAGACAGGGATCACAAAATTTGATTGCAAAACGTCCTTTATTAATGATAATCATTAAAACATGATGAGGCCCTACAATGAACCACTACGCCTTGGGCAGAACGTAGGGTTTTCATGCAAAATGAAAAACAAAGGAAAATTACTCTGTCTGAAGAGTAACTTGGACTACTTCTTCAGCCGTCCAGTTGTTGATAGACTCCCCTGGTGCACACGGGCAAACCCAGTTGTCTAGATCGCAATCACTGTCACAGTCTTCACTACCGGTTGCAAAGATGTCACCGTGGTTCATCAGCCCAGCGCTGGTAAAGGTACTCGGACCCGTCTGCACACTCTGCTCTGCTTGGAGAGGCTCATAACCAATGCCAAATTTGTCTTCTTTGACAGGAAAATCTACCATTTTGCCCCAACCCTCAGCTTTGCCCGAATCAACAACCTCTTTGGCCTGCTTGTACGAAGCAATCGAAGCACCCGGCTTCCTCTGCTCAGCAAATGCCACCCTCTCGAGAGCAACAGTCTCAAACGCCTGACATAAGGTTTCGTGGATCTCGCCATCCACCTCGACATATTTGAACGAGGATAGGTGACTCACCAAAATATCTTCTTCGCCGCATACGGTCACAATCTGACCGTTCCAGACATATTTGAGCTTCTGATGGAGAGTCGACGAGACTGCCCCTGCTGCATGAATCCATGGACGCCCCAATAAACAACTGTAGGCGGGCTGAATGTCCATCACGTAGAAGATGATGTCAAAAACCTCTGGACCTATTTTCACTGGCAAAGTGACTTCACCAAAAACAGAATGCTTGGATCCGTCAAATGCACGAACTATCAGGTCGCTAGGAGTGAGCACAACTCCTTCAACATCAATCTTTCCAAGAATCTTCTTGGGCAGTACATTCAGAGAAGAGCCAGTGTCGACCAGCACATGCGACAAAACAGCCCCCTTGCACTCCATCGTGATATGCAAGGCTTTGTTATGGTTTCGCCCTTCAGGCGTCAAATCAAGGTCAGTGAACCCCAAGCCATGTCTGGTGCTCACGTTGGCAATCACACCTTCCAGTTGGTTGACGGATATATCTTGAGGTACATACGCCATGTTCAGCATCTTCAATAAGGCGTTACGATGTGCCTTAGAGCACAGCAGCAAAGAGAGAATTGAGATCTTGGACGGAGTCTGGTTGAGTTGATCCACGATCTTGTAGTCACTCTTCTTGATTATCTTCATAAACTCCTCCACGTCCTTTTCGAATGAACCCTCAGGCACCTCCTTCTGAGCCGGTTCTTCGTCAACCACAACCTGTTTGCCCTTTGATCTGGCAGAAGCCTCAGCATTAACATCCCTCAATGGTTGAGGAGCAAACAGTCGTCCACTGCGGGTAAAACCTTCTGGACCACCAACATTGTCCACAACGGGACTTGCAACCACAGGAGTTTTACTGACTGGCACAGCAATTGTCACAGGCAACTGATTGGTCGGCCTGACCCGATTCTCAGCCCTTCTGTTATTACGGTAGGCGTTGTCATATCTCCACGGCACAACTCTGCTATCCACAACCCTTCTGACTGGAGCAACAATCGTTGTGGGATTACTGGCAGTTACAGGTGCAGAAATGGTAACAGGAGTACCACTTGTTGTAGGCGCACTACCAACCCTCGGCCCACGTCCTTCAGACGGTTGAAAATATATAGTGATAGTTGACACTGCCCCACGGTCTCTATTATCAGCCCGGACAAACTGTAAACTGCCTTCATCTATCAAATTCTGAACACCAGCCCGCAACTGATCACACCCATTATCTGATTCTACACAGTCGGCACAATCTTCATCACAGCCCGGGTAGACACCCCCATTCAGCAAACGATTTTTGACAACCAACAAAGAAGTCTGGATCTCATCAACACTAACCATCACATCCTCGGCTTCTTCCTCTTCAATATTGTTCACTCTATGCCCACCATGCTGAGGCATAGGATTGTTCACGACGTTAGGCATTGGAGCGAAGTTGATCGTCTTGGCATCGATCAAATCTTGGACTTTGTGCTGGAAAGCCCGACATTTCTCGGTATGGTGTCTTGGTGCCCCAGAATGAAAGTCACAACGGACGTTGGCATCGTACCCAGGAGGCAATATTGTTGGCGGAGCCATGATACGCAACTCAACGAATCCCAACCTGAGTAGTTCGGGCAGCAGTTCAGTGTACGACATTGGTAGCGGATCAAAACGTCGATCAGGCATCCTCTGTCTGGGCTGATACGGACGTTGCTGTTATTGTTGTTGTGGCGGTTGTTGAACTCTTTGTTGTTGTTGTTGACGAGGTGGAGGTGCTGGGATGGTTACAGCAGCAACCGGGCGATACTGATTTCTGTTCACACTCCCCCTGTACACATTCCCTCGGTGTTGTACAGCATTGGTTTCACCCTCTCTCCGGCGAGGTGCCCCAGCAAATGGTTTCTTAGACGATGAAGAACCCACATCCTGAATCTTACCGACCTTGATCAAACTTTCAGTTCTCTCACCACAGATCACCACGTTTGAGAAACTACCGAATGGGCAGCTTCCCATCCGGTCCATGAATACTCCTTGTAAGGTACCAATGAACATGTCGGTTAACTCCCTCTCTAGCATAGGGGGTTGTACTCTGGCAGCTAGCTCACGCCATCTCTGGGCGTACTCTTTGAAACTCTCTCCATATTTCTGACAAAGACTCTGCAGCTGAGTCCGGCTAGGCGCCATGTCCATGTTGTGTTTATATTGCCTCAAGAAGGCCTCACCCAAGTCTCTCCAGCATCGGATGGAATCTCTTTTCAGTTCCATGTATCAATCCAAAGAAGCCCCAGATAGACTATCTTGGAAAAAATACATCCACATTTTCTCATCATCGGTGTAAGCAGAGATCTTCCTGTAGTATGCCTGCACGTGGGTGCGAGGGCAAGAAGTACCGTTGTATTTGTCGAACGAGGGTGCTTTGAATTTATAAGGGATTCACAAACCTTCCACTAACCCCATATTGGTAACATCAAAACCGAGAGAATTCTGACATTCCATAGCTCTAATTTTCTCAGCAAGGGCATCAACTTTACGATCCCTCTCATCAACCCTTCCCAAAACGTCTTCGTCTTCACTGAGCAGAGTGAACATATCGTCTTGTCTGTTAACAATCGGAGCCTGATTACGGGCCGGAGCACAGACTACTCTGGCATTAGCGGTATCTGGAGCAATAGGTTGCCCGTTGATTCGAATACCCCTCAATTCGTCACCTACAGCATAATTATTGATGGGCACAGCCGCAGTAGCTGGGTCATTGATCGGGCCTCCCTCTGACAGAGCTTGGTTGACCGGCGGAATTGCAGCTTCTTGTCTCTGAACTAGAGCTCGAAGTTCTTCTTGACCTTGCGCAACCCCTTGCATCATATGCATGAACTGGGCCATGTTAGCCCTCATCTCAGCTAACTCAGCTTGCACTTGATCCATGTTCCTTTGATGATTCAGTCTGGTTGAGTAGCGGTGCAGACGTTGATTAGCTATCCTGCCTACACATAGGAACCAAAGTGAGAAGTCACGAACAAGAACACCTGCTATGCAAAATAATATGAGTATGATGTTAATGATGCGTATGATGCACATGATATGTTCATTTCTCAGGTATTCAAAGAGCCTGATTCATCCTCAAAAGATGGCAACCTGCAGCAACAGGGGAACAACATATACGAGGTAAATGAGAACAAAATGAAACACCAACAACCTTATCTATAGATAAGAGCAACAGGATCATACAACCAAGACAGCAAAGATCCAAATAATCGGAGTACAACCATGAATCCCATCCAACAAGCCTGGAGGTGATTCTCAACATACACATCAAAGATAAAAGCTAAGACAAACGGTCTCCCGGAATGAGAGTCTTCAGGTACTGGCACTGGTCTATCAACAGGGCGCATTCTGAACATTCTGGTAGAGGGGTGATCTTCTCCTTCAGTTGTCTTCTGAGCTCTACCACTTCTCCTCCAAGATGGTTCTCTGATGCCTGTCTCAAGTCTACTTCCTTCTTCAACTGGATGTCTTTGTCTCTGAGTTGCTTCTCCAAGTCTCTGATCTTCTTCTGGTAACTGGCTTCAGCTCTCTACAGCCTCAAGCACTCCCGGTGTTCTGCATCTAACGTGGCTTCCATCTCCTCATAGGATCTCTTCTTGCTTCTCAGTCTACTAGCCTCTTCTCCTTGCACTCCTCTGAGTTGATGAGCCAAGTTCAACCTATCAGCTTTGGCTTTGTAAAGCTCCATCTGGGTATCTTGCTCCTTCTCTCTCAACCGACGATTCTCCATCAGAGCTTGCTTGTAGTGCTCGGCAGGCACACTCTCAACAAGGATCAAAGGTGGTTGCTCCTGCAACGGCTCCATCCTATCGTAGGGTAACAACAAAGTCTCCACTCTCTCCTTGACCCAATCAGTGTAATCAGGCATAACAATGGCAAACTTCTTCCCTAAGACAGATCCATCCTTCACACCAATAGTCTTCCAAGCTCTTCCTATCTGCTCCAAGGAAAATAATAACTACAGTACAGTCCACAAAGTTGGGCATACTCGGAAACAAGACAATCCCATAGATCATGACGGCCAACTGAGCCTGAAAAGCTTCCCAATTTCCCTTCTCTGCTTCATCTCTAGCTACCCTCAACAAAAACTTCAAAGGCAACCCTACAACATTCCCATTGGGCTTCCAATTATCCCTGACTTCTTTGATACCCAACTGGAGAGCTCTGGCAACAACTCTGAAATCAACCTCCTTGGGCACGTCCAAGAAAGGAACCTGATACCGGACCGGGACACTCAGCAGAATGGAGTACTCCTCAAGAGTAGGCGCCAACTGATAATCTTGAAAGGTGAAACAATGAAGCTCTGGGTCATAGAACTGAAGCAGAGTCTGCAACGGCACCGGATCGACTACCATCTTCAACAGTGTCAGGATATCTCCATACTGGTCAACAAACCCTTTCTGGTTACCACTGGTCATAAGGTCGCTCAACTCAATCAGAGACGTCAAAGGCTCACGGTGAAAGCTGTAGGAACAAGTCTTCCGCTTCAACTCTGGGACTGTTGCCATCTTTATCAGTGAATAGACTCTGGAATGTACCTGAGAAATGATATGCATGCAGAGATTAGTTTTTTTTCTTTTTTTTCTTTTTCAATTCTTTTTTATTTGCTTATTTTTTTGAAAATAAACATGCTATGATGCAAATGATGCAGACAAGACTGGCTGGCTGTGCATCTCAGAACACAGGATCGAAGCTTCGATTTAAACTCGGAACCCCAATTCATCTGAAACCCAAAGTCGACTGAGAAACTGTCATCTGAACCCATAGTCACCAACAGGACCACAAGTCACCAACTGTACCTGTAATAATGATCATTCCCTCCCCACTCACGGGTGTCATCTAGGCCAGGGTAAGGTCGAGAGAAACGCAACATAAATAACCTTTCGCAAAATATCATCATATACACACCCGAAGTATGCAACGATAATATCCCACCAGGGTCTGAACTGCTCGTGATATCAATGTTCCGCTAAGTGGCGCAATACCACCCGCTTCCCATGAATCACTCTATTCCTAAGTATCCTAGATTTCACTCATGGCCTGGGTATTGGGCCTTTTACCTCGAGTAAATCCCACCCCAACAGAGAGAAACAGACAACCAGCCAGCCAGATGAACAGATGAATATGAATGAATGCAAACATTAATGCACACATAAATGAAAACAATAAATAAATGAATGCAATAAATAAAACAGCAGAAGCAACCAAACCCTAACCTAGAGAGCGCTAGGAGAGACTCGCTTAGGGAAGATGGACCAGCAAGAGGTCAACTTCTTTGTCCCCAGCAGAGTCGCCAGCTGTCGCATTACGCGAAAAACCGGCGGGAAAACAGAACAACAGAGCCGCCACCGTGCGTTATTTATCCCAAAAGAGGGAAAGGAAACGCTCGAAGTAAACCTGGAAAAGACATGGTCTCGCGACCAAAGAGAATGGGATCGGGAGTCGGTTATGCGAAGGGAAGGTATTAGCACCCCTACGCATCCGTCGTACTCGACGGGATCCACGCACAACAGGAAGGAAAAT
The DNA here is from genome assembly GCF_024323335.1 of Lathyrus oleraceus. Classification (NCBI taxonomy): domain Eukaryota; kingdom Viridiplantae; phylum Streptophyta; class Magnoliopsida; order Fabales; family Fabaceae; genus Lathyrus; species Lathyrus oleraceus. The sequence continues at coordinate 62,272,347 of NC_066581.1, forward strand.
GGTTGCTAAAACGCTGCTCACAAACAAACACACTGGCTGAAAGAGACACAGGAAAACAAACGAAACTGACTCGGCAGGATATCGCATCCTGGGCCTACGTAGTCTGTCGGGCATAGACATCAGAGTCGACGTAGTTCGGACTAGGGGGAAACGTGCTCGCTAGGATGTTGCATCCTATGCATACGTATCTTCACAGACTAAAGAAGAATCAGAGCACTCGTAGCTCGGCTAACGCACGCCAAACAAAACAACACAGGAAATCGACTGCCAATCGCTGGACTTACGTCAAACTCCTACACAAAACAGGCAAACATGGAATCCGAATGCCAATCGCTGGACTTATATCAGACTCCGAACCAACACACGCACACTGGAAACCAAATGCCAATCGCTGGACTTACATCGGACTCCAACCAGAAAAGGAGAAACAACTCACACAAACAAAACAAAAAGGCGCCCGGAGAGATCAGCTCATCTCCTGCCTACGTACCTCATCTGGTATGAGGATCAGGGCGACGTAGTTCCCCTACGCAGGGACAAAGGACTAGCCTAACCAGATACAAAGGGAGATACAACTAGGGAGACTACGACTCAAGCCTAGATGTTATCATGCATATCATCCCTAAGTTAAGGTTGCTATCTAACTTGCACAGGGAGTAAGCTATCCTGTACGGCACAGGCAAATCAAACAATCACACAAATAGCACACACTATATACACACAAAGTGGGCTCACACAAGGGTTAGGTTATACAACACAAGCCATCTGTAATTAGGTGATGTTAGCTCTTAACCCTAACATTGAGAGTTAGGGTGAAGCAGATGAAATAGGAAGTGAGGGGTGTGCCTCACAGCTCTTATCCCTGGCCTGGGAGAGCTTCAAACAAAAGAAGTGTGGGTTCAGAAAGTGGGAACCCTTCTACACTTATGACACTGACTCAACTGTACAACTGTACAAGGATCTTGGGTTAATATCCACAATGCATCAACACCAGTTGTGTGAGCAAAGGGATGACTCAACTGAATAGCAGGAGATGGATTGCACATCTCTTGTATCTGCCAATTGCCTTATCAAAGGTCTTTTCCTGCTTGGGGACAAAAATAAACAAGCACAAGCATTGCCTCTTAAGGAGGACTTCAGACAGGTGCCTGACCAAGTAACAGGCCAGGTCTTCCAGACTACATGTAGTTAGAGACATTATACCTCAATGCTCAAGCTATCAAGCAAAGCACAAGCAAGTTCACAATGAACTATAGCAACTAAGGTACCTGAAAACAATCCAGCATAATCAGTACACAACTCAAATAAAAGTCAAACAGACAGTGGTCAACAGTTAACTGTACACAGTCAAACAACAATCAAGCAAAGCAATGCACAAAGGTGCAAGCCACAAGGCCTAAGTACAAGTCTCAAAGCCTACAAAACAAACTCAAGGTTAGTCATAAACAAGCAATGGACCAACTCCAATTGAGTGCACATCATCAAGTATAAGCAATTGTGCTCTTTGACCTGAAACAAAGCTCAAACATTAAGCACTAACCACTAGGACATGGCCTAGGGTCAAAATGGGAGCAATAAACCAAAACAGAACATGAAAATTATCAAGAATCAAGTTCAATCCAATAAGAAACAAATCCAAGTGGTCTCACATTCATGTCATTCACCAAGAATATTTCATAAAGCATTTAGTGCAAGGCATGCAATTTGAAGCTCATAGAAGCAAGCAGAATGATTCTATTCACATCAATTCAAAAACAATTCAATAAATCCCAAGAAAAATCATGTCTAAACAGAATCCATCAATTGATCATCACATCAAAATTCAAGTCATTTGGACAAGTGGAAGTAAGTAAATTAAAATCCATAAATCAAAGCATGTTCAAACAAGCTCATACAAGGCATCAAATCATACATCAACTTCAAGCAAGCATAAAACAGAATACAAACATGATATGGACATCAAACCAAAGCCATGGCAAACTTCAAGGTGTCTAGAATACATGTGCAAAATTTCAGGTCCATCCAATAAACATCAAGAATTTCACAAATCATCTAAAATCAACACTCATCAAAAGTCCACAAATGACCAATCCACAAAGAAAATCTCAATCATATTGGAAATGCATCCAAAAAATCCATACAAATTCATGATCAAACTTAATATCCAGAAGAGTCAACATGCAAAAATTCAGATTATTTGGCATTCAATAGGCATGGTAAATAAATTCCACAAATTGGACAAGAAATGGTATGACACACATTGTCACACCCATATTGATCATAACATATCTCCACAACCAGAAATGATAAAATCACAAACTCAATGCCAAAATGTTCCTAAAGGTGTCTAGTTTACACATGTAAAATTTCAGCTTCATTAGATGAACCATCATCATTTCACAATCAACATAGCAAGCAAGGTGCAACAAAACACATGTATGAACATTTCCTAGCCAAAATGAAAAACCAGGCGTGCACAATTTTTAGAAAAATCACCATAAAATAGTAGACATGATAAGGAACATGGTAGAAAAAATCTCATGTGAATTGGATTATTATTTTAGGAGATATGAATTTTCTAATGAGAAGAAAAAAATAAAAATCAGCATGAATAAGGTGTGTGAACATGGAAGCATACAAGAGAAAAAATGCCAAAGCCTAATGCGAAGTTGCTATCTGCCAGAATCGAACCGCGTGAGTTTTTAAAAATGACGCCACTTAAGTGAAACGCTGCGTTTCACTTAAGTCCAGTTGGCAAGGGAAAATGCGCTCAGCCAATCAAAGTGACACGGTGGCTTCCAATTGACCAATGCATGGCGTTATAACATAAAAAACATGCAGGCAAGGCGAAATGAAGATCAAGCACGGGTTTTGGGAAAGAAAATTAGGGTTCATCAATGTTCTTCATCATTTTCCAGCTCAAGAACACATCATCACCAAAATCAAAAATGAACATATCACTAGCTTCGTCTTAACATGCACATCAACAATCTATACACGATTCAACCTAATTCCTACTCACAAGCCTGGATCGAGCAAAAGAAAGTTCACTCATCAATCTTAGAATCCACATATCTCTCTTAATTCTTGATGAAATTTAAAACTACAAAGCTCAGCATGTTCTACAATCAAAGATCTACAACAAACACATCATAATTTCATGAATGGTGGATTTCGAAATCTGACCTTCAATCAAGTGCAGATGTGAAATCGTGGTCTTCGAGCTTTGCAATGCTGAAACAGGAGTTCCTCAAGGCTTGTGTGAGTGAATGGATGCAAAAGGATAGCTCAACCTTGCTTGATGTAGCTCAAATCTACAGTTGCCATTGATGAAGCTTGATGCAACAGTTCCAAAAGAGGCACGAAAACCTTGAATGCTTGCTTCCAAAACCTTCAATAATGCTTGTGGATGATGGAACAATGAAGAACAAACAAGGTTTGTGATGAAATTCGCAGGAAAAGTGAGAGCAAAAGTTTGAAGAAATTTTTCAAAATAGATCTAGATCTGAGATTTTTTTATCTGTTAATGCTGAAATCTGTTTTGATTATGCATATATACCATCTGTTAATGATCTTTTTTAATCAAGATTAAGCCAAGCCAAAAAGATTAATGAAATGCAAGTGTTATGGCCAATTGGGAATTCACCCTCATGTGCATGAAGTGCATGCTACAGTACACGAAATTGGGCCTAAATCCACTCAAAACTCTGTTTGTAAGCCAATGGAAATGTTGCCAAGTGCAAACAATGCATTATTTAAAGATTTGAAAATCCCATCCAAAAAATCAAGTGAAAAATCAAATAATTTTGTGATGAAAATGAATGACTTGTGATGCATGATTTGAATAGTGCATGTTAAGAGAGAAATGTGCAAAAAAGAATCACTCCATTTGGCCTTTTGGTTCAAAAGTTATGCATGTTTGAAGTTCAAATTCCAATGACCATGATTGATCCATATCTTTTCAACCACACATGAGAAATTCATGTTCTTGGACTTTTTGGAAATGGGAGAACAAGATCTTCAACTTTCATGTTGGACAAAATTTCATTTAGAGCTTGATTGATGATGTAAATTTGAGGAGAAGACCTTTCCATTTTTGGCAGTTTGAAATTACAAGTCACTTACTATTTTTGGAAACCTTTCATCTGACCTCAAATTCTTCAATGTTGATCTTTGAAATGTCAAATGAGACTTGTATGGACATGAATGAGGCCTCTCTAACCATCTCCCACCTTCAAATCCATGATTTCATGCACAATCGACCACAATTGACCACAATTGACTTTCTAGGGTTTCAGATGAAATTCAGCTTGAATGTTGAGCTTTGATCATCCAATCCTTGGCCAAACCACTTCAAAATGATCCTTGAATCATATGAACTTGATGAACCAACCTTAGGGCTTTGCTTCAATAGGAAATGCACTTGCTTGCTTGTTTGACTGGATCTCCTGACCAGTCTTGACTGATGACTTGCACTAGGCAAATGGACAATGCAATGCTATGCAGTGGACAATGTAATGTTAATGACCTAAAAATGAAAATGTATGTACAAAATGGTAGGTGCAAATTTGAGGTGCTACAGGTAGTGCGAGACAAATGAGAATACCATTCACGAGAAGCTCTAGTTAAACTGTCTTCAAAATAGTACATCCACAGTTTTTCATCTTCAGTGTGAGCTCTCAACCTTCCCAAATAAGATTGGAGATGAGTGCGTGGGCAAGAAGCCCCATTGTATTTCTCAAAAGTAAGGGGTTTGAACTTGTGAGGGATCCTTACTCCCTGAACCAGACCAAGATTTGTGACATCAAAACCGAAGGAATTTTGAGACTCCAAAGATTTGAGCTTCTCAGTAAGCTCATCCATACGACGAGTGGTCTCGAGGGCCTCGTCGTGCAAAGAAAATTGATCATACTGACAATCTTTAGTAACGGGGCGCCTGTTAATCTGAATCCCTTAATTCACATTGTACCTTCCGCCAATACCATTCCCAACATTTCTCGTGTTGCCAACATTACCCGGGTTTCCATCAACATTTGCGTTACCTGCGTTTCCAGTGTTCACAGGGTTATCAGTGTTCCTAGGGTTACCAGGGTTCCTAGGGTTACCAGGGTTCCCCTCAGCACTTGGTATTTCCACCTTTGGATCGGGCCTCGGTTGCTCAACCAATTCCTTCAGCTTCGCCTGGCCTTCTGCCATACCAATCATCAATGTCATGAACTGATCCATCCTTTCACGCATATCAGCCAGTTCTTTCTGTATCTGGTCCATTGCTAGTCGTGGACGGTTTTCCTTTGTTGGGTACCTGTGAACTCGCTTGAGACCAATAACTGCCTGAAACAGGGAAAAAACATTAGACACTGCGGTGACACCTGCAAAACAAAAGAGGGTTAGTATGCATGGTATGCGATGCACTGCTTATTCAATTTTAAGGGGCCCCCTTAAAAAGGGAATACCCTGCAAATGAATAAGCATGAGATGTTGGATGCAAATATGCAGATGATGTTATGCAATGCAATGGCATGTCAATCAGAATTGCTGGATCCGCTTGAACATCTGTCAGGTTGCACTGCCTGGAGAGAAATTAAGAGGATCAAGCAAAGCACACCAAACAAAGAACAAAGGTCATGGGATGGATCATGTTATCCTTAATATCAACCATCCATTTTTGGTGGATTATGGTTTACACCTTATCAACACCCAAGTTTCATTGATATTAAGGATACCTGAACGGATCAACCATGAATCAAGGGTTTGTTGCAAGTCACGAGCATGGAGTTTAGGTTAAGAACCACCCAAAGGGAGTGTACTAAGGTTTAAACCTGCCAAACATGTTATACAAAAGGTTCTCATAGTCATAATCCCATCTTTAGGATATTATCGGAGGAACGACTACTCGTATTCCAAAAATATTCTCAAGAGAGACTCTTATGAGTGTAGTATCGCGTAACAATCGTATCAAATCTTACACTTAAACGACTTTCGCACTACGTCCTATGAATAAGCCAAGATGGGTTTGGTAAACTAAGGTCCTTGGCTTCTAAGGTCTATATTGGAAAAAGTAATGTCTAACCACAACTTACTTGTGTGACATTATTGATCTCAACATGACCTCCACCAAGTGAATGGGCTTGCAAGTCAACTTGTTAAGGAATAACTCCACACAAGTCAACAAGACTATGCCATTCTCCTATCCTAAGTGCACTCGAGTTCGGGTATAGAACTCATCTCACAAACAAAACCAGCAGATACGACAGTCATATGTACACAATGCAATAAAGCAGGTAAATGCTGAAAGATAAATAACTGTACAAAAGAATAAACACCCAATAAACAAACAACCTACAAAAGCTAGGAGGGATTCTCTTAGGGAAACCGGGTCCCCAACAGAGTCGCCAACTGGCGCAACCTGAAAAATGGAATGCGAAAAAAAACAACCGGCGAAGAAAGATAGGAGAGTCGCCACCGTGGGTTATTTATCCCAAAGGAGGGAAAGGAAACGCTTGAAGTAAACCTGGAAAAAGGAAAGGACAAAACGGGGTCTCGCAACCAAATTTTGGGTTCGGGAGTCGATTATGCGAAGGGAAGGTATTAGCACCCTTACGCATCCGTAGTACTCTACGGGATCCACTTTTGTAGTTCTTGTCTAAAGGGTGTGGGTTTATCTAATGTGTTATTTACTGGAAAAAAGGGGTCAAAAGAAAATGACTCGCACGGATGTCGCATCCACTGCATACGTATCTCATCTGAATATGAGAATCAGAGTCTTCGTAGCTCAGCTACCTAGGGGTTAAGGGTAATTGTGCTCGCTAAGGCATCACGCCTTATGCCTACGTATCTCATCTGGAATGAGAATCAGAGCAAGCCGTAGTTCGGCTAACTACGGGGTTATGGATTGGGTTTTGGACGAACGACGTTACTACGCAATCTACCGGATGCTCGACCTTTGGAGACTTACTCGCCTGTAGTAGAAGGAGTTAACGTGTTCTTAGGAGAAGAAAAATCAATGAGTTGGTAGGGTTAGGGATGCTCATGCAGAAGGGAAATCCTAGACGAAGGAACCTGCATAAAGTAAACACACAAATCATTGCCTCCTATCGAGGTCTTCCAGCTAAGAAAGCGGTAAAAATACGGGAAAATGTAAAAGTACCACATGGATAAAGATCCGAAGTAACAGTAATTAACGAAACAAGGAAACCCTGAGATCCTCCCAAGCTAACACCATCAAAGAAAGTGAGTCAGTACAGGTAATCGGAATGAAACCTCCAGGGGGTATCCCACAAATAAAGTGGAATACCAGGCAAACCATCTCTGCAAGAGTCATATGAGCCCTCACAAAACAAAACTCAACAAACAGGTTAGAGAAACAAAATAGGGTAATCAAGAGTTGCCCCTAAATCAAAATGTAACCACATGAATCATGCCATTAAAATTCACAAAAAGCTCACAAAAAGCAACCAAGGGTAGGAGGCCTAAACCTCTTGTCAAACACATGCATCAAAAGGGTATCAAATTCACCCATAATACCTCATACATTCAGAGCATTCAACTTCAAAGCACAAAGGTAATGGGAATAAGGGCAAACCTGATTGGAGAGATCGGTTGAAATCAAATGGCACGACTGGATTTGCAAATCAATGTTAGGGTTTGCTTGAGCTGAAAGTGTGTGAGTCAGAATGAACCTTTCAAAGTTGCCTGGAGGTTGCTGTAGATTAATTCTCACTCTCTCTGTCTAGGTTTCTCTCCAGGTTTTGTCCAGGGTTTTGTTTCAATGAAAACTCTAGTATTTATAGCCTAATATTGGTAGCTTAGTGGGCTTTTGAGAGAGGTCTAAGTCCAAGATTTTTCTATTATATTTTATTTATTTATTTAATTAATTATATTTTTATTATTATTATTATTATTATTTTCATTTTTTTTAAAAAAAAAAATTTATTTAAAGTTTTTTTTCATTTTTTTTTAAATAAAGTTTCTTGGATCTGATTCTGATTGACATGATGAAATGCAATATGAAATGTTAAATGACCTAAAAATGAATGCATGAATGAGGAGGGCAAATTTTGGGGTGTTACAAGGACCATCCCAAAGGAGTGTACTAAGGATAAAAACTTGTATATCATGTTCTAAAAAGTTCCCAGAGTCTTAATTCCATCTATCGAATATTACAGGTTAGGATGACTGACTCATCAACCCATAATATTCTCAAGAGAAACTCGTCTGAGTGTAGTATCGCGTAACAACTGTTATCAAGTCTACACCTGATCAATCTCCGCACTACCTCCTAAATAGGCCAAGTTGGGTTAAATGTTCTACGGTCCTCAGCTTCTCGGACCCCAAATCAGAGAAAGTAATGCCTAACCACAAATGACTTGTGTGACATTAATAGCTCCAAAAGGGTCTCCACTGAGTAGATGGGTCTCAAGCCAACTTGTTAAGGACTACTCCACACAATTCGAACATGACTATACCATCCTCCTATCTTAATTGCACTCAAGTTCGAGTTAGAACTTATATCACCACTCAGAGATCACCAAGCACAACAAGCAAATTATATCACACAAAACAAATATATAAACATCAAATATACAATTATATACACATAAAAAAGTAGGCTAAACCCACTGAGGACTACTCCACAGCAGAGTCGCCACTTAATTTCTGTAGCAGTAAATTCATGATCATTAAGCTATGGGTAAACTTAACTTCAATAAAACCAGAGTCGCCGCCGTGCTTTTATTCTTTCCAAAGGAAAAGGGAAAAGTACGAACAAACCCAAAGTTAATAATTTTTCAAATCAAAACTAATAAAATGCCAGATATTACAGGTAAGGGGGTTGGTTACATATAGGGAAGGTGTTAGCACCCAAAGAGTCCTAGGTACTCCTAGGGAACCCTTTTTTATATGTGTATGTGTTTTGGTATAAAATGATGTTTGCAATAAATAGAGTGTGGGGATGAGAAAATAATTCATTAATTATATTCTTTTTTGACAAGACCTACGGACTTGAGCCTACGTACCAACATAGTGGATTGCTTTTAATTTCAAAATGGGTGGATTGCTTTTAACAAAAATTTAAATTTTAAAGAGGCACAAAGGGCCTAAAAATTTTGAATGAGTGTTAGTTATTTTTGTCTTTTGAAATTTTAAGTCAATATGGTTAAGTTCATTTACAAGTTTGATTAAGAAAAAGAGTTCAAAAATGCAATGGCATAAGGCCAAAGTTTCTAGTTTGCAAAAGAGTCTAAGTTAGAAATCACAAGCAAAGAAGATTTTGAAAAGGGGAAGAGATTTTAAATTTAAGAAATGGGAGGAGATGAAGAGACTAATCCTAAGCAAAAATTTAAAATTTAAGAGTTGAAAAGAGTTGACCAATGGGATGCAATCCAATAGACAAGAATGTCATATAGAAACCCACTTTTCCTTTGGACTTTAAATCAAGCAATAACAATAAGCAAGCAAGATGAAGAGCAAGGCATCAAATAAAGATAGCCACATCCAAGCTAGTAAATTTAGTAGTCTTCTTCATAATCTTCCCCCCATGAATCAGATGACATATTCCTTGAATTGCTCAGAATAAGGCATTAGACACAGGTTCGAAGTAGCATTTGCATCAAGACCATGTAGCAAATGAATTCATGAGGACCTCAACACTTGCATCAGATGAAAACTCAAATCACAAGAACTTGGTTTCAGAAATGTTGGCATTGACCAAGTCCTTTTGCATAGGGAATGTTGCCTTCTAAGTCCAAAGCTCAGATCAAATCCAACAGTCCACACAAACATTTTTCTAGGGTTTTTGTTGTTTATTAAGTATTTTAAGGTCCTAAGACCACAAACACAAACAAGGTACACAAACAAGGTACACAAACAAGTATATACAATCACAATATATGACTCAAGTGAGCAAAGTGAAAATGACATTAAAATAAACAAGTTAAATGATATGTAAAATGGCAAATGATAAATGGCTTGAATTTAAATTGCATAAAGTAAATGACTTGAAATTTAAAGCAATTATAATATAAGTTAGTCAAAGGTTAGTTGATTAGATGTTAGTGAAGTTTTACTTTTCAATTGTTTAATTCATTCTTTGGAGAACACTCAACCCTCTATTCACAAGCATGGATCCTTAAACCAAGACATCTTCCAAAGGAAGGAAAAAAGGCCAAGTTTCCATACAATACCATGAAAGGGGGGAGACTTACAATCTCACTTACTAGAATGCTATACTTTTGGGTCAAAATTTAGCGCTATGTTAAGCAATCATAATTGGACTTATGTAGAAGTCACAACTATCTGAGGCCGGGCAATAGACATTTTGGTGTTAATGCATGTTAGAGATATGGTATAATGAACCATACTCCTAAAACATACCACACTCAAAAAAAGAAAATGATAAAAGGATGGACCTAATCTCATCCATACTTGTATTGGTTCATCTAACACAGTTATTGATGAACCAATTAGCCTTAGGATATTGAGATGTCATTGGTCAATGAAAGGGATGGGATAGAATGGGATTAAAGATGAAGAGGGAGGGGAAATGAGACAAACACAAATTGGTCATGGGAGAAATTTTATCAAATTTAAATCATTCATTCATTTTGGGAGATAAAATATACATTTCATCAATCCCCTAAATCCAAAGATTTTAATCCAACAAAAGCCAAATCAACCTTGACCAAGGCCCAAACACATAGTCAAACTTCACAAGTCAATAAAAATAGCTCAACTTAATTTCTACACAATTAAACAATTAAAAATCTAATTAAAATGCATTAAATTAAATTATGTTTGATAAAAAACCTAAAACCTCTTCAAAACACCAAATGAATGGCCAAGAGATTTATCATAGGTCAAGCAAGGTCAAAGGACCTTGGGGAAAAAATTCATTATTTTTAAAAAGTCAGAAGTATTTTTAAACAATTAAAAAAATGCACAAAAACAACTAAATCATGAAAAATATCAATATTGATCCAAAAAATAATTTTAATTCAGAAAATGAAAGAGAAAATAATTTTTGAAAAGTCCCATATTTTTTGGATAAGTAATGAAATTAATATTAATTAATGAAAAATAAACAATTAAATGGAAAATTCAGAAATTCAAAACAACATGAGTCATCTGATCTCCCTCATCAATTGAGGTGGCAAATCAAATGGATGAAAACGCGCGTTCCATGTGTACTTGAGTCAACTGTCCAACACGCGTGGTAATTACTTTGGATGGATGAGATTAGAAGATGTGGATCAAATCAAAGGGTTCTGGACAAGCCAACACACCACCGGAGCCCTAGCTCCGGTCATCTTCTCCGGTGAGGACCACCGGACTGGTCCAAGCTCAACTCAAAGAAAAATGGAAAATGAGTACACTATTTTGAAGGAAAAATGCTCAGGAGCACGAATCGGGCCTCGATTTTTCCAATTCCAAGTATATAAAAAGATACAAGGATTTGAATTTTGAGGATCATGAACTGAGTTGCTTCGATTTGACCTCAAAGCAACTCAATCTTCTTTCCTACATTGGTAGCACTTCGGACAACCAAAAATCAACAAGAATAATGTAGAATTGAGGGAGAGTCAAAGAGATGAAAAAACTGAAAATTCACCTTCAATGGAGCTTCAGATTGACACGATCTGGCTTCCAATTATGCTTGGCCTTGCTTCTGATGCTTGATGGAAGAGAAATAGATCAAGGAAAGGGATGGACTCTTGGAGTTTCAATTTCAAAATAGATGGAGACTTGAAACTCGATTTTCAAAGAAAATCCTCAAATTTATCCTTCAATGGTGAGGGTTTGTGGTTGCAGGTTCAATGCTTGGGCATGAGGTCCTTAACTCTGAGCAATGAGGGTCTTATTTATAGGCCATGAGATTGATTTTCACACACTTCCAATTTTGGAAAAATTTGAAATTCTCCCTTGCGTGGATGCATGGGCGTGCACTAGGCCGATGGGATGATGTATTCTGATCCATAATCCAATGTTCATCATGCTGAAATCATGTTGGAATCTCATGCAAGTGTGTGTGGAAATGGAACTTGAAATTATCCAAATGGTGCTTCAACTTACACCCATGCACAAGTCCTTCAAATTTTATCCAAATGAGATGATGTTAGATGTTTTAGAAAGGTGAGATCAAGGGAAACAACTTTCATGTTGAACACTTTTTCATTTGAAGCTTAGATAATGATGAATTGTGAGGTGGAAGTTTGGGAAATCAAACATATTTAAAAAATTTCTAAGTCCCAAGTCAAATGTTCACTTCTTCCACCTTGAATAACATTTTCTATGGACTTCAAATGAGAAACGTTCCTTCATAAAAGTTGTAGCTCTTTCAAACCTATTTAATTTGGTCACAAATTTTATCCCATATGGATTTGGTATGAAGGAGTTATGCATTTTAGAAGCTAAGGAAAATCACTTGTTCAATGGTATTGGCCCAAAATGACCTATAATGTTTCCTCTTGGCACATGCATTTCTAAGTTGAATTTGAACCTACTCCAAACATAAACGTTGAAGTAGACATCCTGAATTTGATCATGCAATTTGAATGGATTTCATCTCATAAAAATGGAGCAAGTTATGGTCTTGAGAAGTTGACCTCCAAACTAGGGTTCAGACAAAATGACCTATAATCTTTCACCATAAAAATGACTTTACAAGAAAAACTAGTTCTTGACCTCAACATGAAAGTTGTTTGGAATGTCATTTAGAGTAACGTTTAATCTAGGAATCATTTTCATATGATAAATATTGTAGGAGATATGGTCTAGGGAACCCCAGTTTTGACCAGTTGACTTTCTCTGATCAACCACCATAAACCAACTTGCTAGCTTGACATTATCTTGACTTTTGGGACTCATGGAGGATCATATATGCATAAGATGATGTAATGTGAAGTATACCTTGAAATATTTGATCAATTGTTGAAGAAACTTGTTGAAGAAGTCACACAAGATACCCAGATGAATTAGGGTTTCCAAGGCAAACAAACTCCAAACTCTTGATGATTTCTTGATCAAAATAACATGTGAAGATCATAGGGATTCATATATGATGTCTAGAGCCAATGTGAACTACTTCTTGATGGAGCTCCTTGCATTAAGGGTCTGAAACCCTATGTATGAGCTTGATAGAGCATAGGTGAGCATATACACTTTCTATAAAAGAGTTAAACTATACAATGACATATTTTTGGTATTTTGGTTAGTAAATAAATAAAAACAAAGTATGATACAATCAATAGTGCTTGATGACCTCTCCTAATGCAAACCCAATGAATAAGGGGTAAGGAGGATGCCAAGTTGTGATCCCAATGCTAATGCATATGATGAGATAGCATGAGGGGTCTTAGGGTCACAATTGGGGTCTTACACTAGTAATCAACTCCGTAAAGGAAATCTATTCCGAATGAGGTCTTGTACCGACCCTCACGAGAAAAGCTTCTCAGGGACCCGCACTACGCTACCATCATTCCTAATTGGCCAAAAGTTTAAGGTTCTACAAAGGTCCTTAGAGTCATGGATCCTAATGAAAACACCGACGCTTATGCCAAAAGCTTGACGGTCATCAATATCCTCAAAAGAATCTACTCTAAGCGAGGTTCTCGTATCAACCCTTACGAGAAAAGCCTCTTGAGGACCCATACTACTCAGCCTCTCTTATCTCATGTTTTCTCTCTAGGCTCGGGTAGAGAGTCTTTCCCTGAAGGTTTCTTGCAATCAAAGTACCCATCAAAAATTGTAGCATTATAGAGCCATGTAGCAGATGAAGTAATATTAACAACAATAAAGGAAAGCAACAAATATCAAAGTAAAACAAAAGATAAACACCCAAACATGCAAAAAGGCAACCTAGACTAGGCTTGACTTACCTAGGGAAACCGGATCCCCAACAGAGTCGCCAACTGTCGCTACGCGAAAAATGACTATAGAATAGAGTCTCCACCGAATTTTATTTATTCCAAAATAGGGAAGGGAAAATATCGATAAAACCCCTTAAAGAAAAGAAATTTGGTCTCGCAACCAAAAATATGGTTTGGAAGTAAGTTATGCAAGGGAAAGGTATTAACACCCCTTACATCCATCGTACTCGATGGGAACCATCTAGGTTGTTTACACGAATGGGTTTTGTTGTCTAAAATTTTATTTTCTAAAAGGGAAAATGGTTTGTTTTTTCATTAGTGTGCTCGCTAAGGATTGGGGCCCTTGTGCCTACATACCATCATCGTGCAATGAAGAATCAGAGCTCCGTAGTTCAAAGTAAAAAAATGGTTGTTTTTACCATGAAAAAGGGTTTTCGGAGTGATGCCCAAAGGTGTAAAAAATGTGTTTGATAAGTTAATTTTGATTTTAGGGTCTTGAAAAGAGATTATTTTTTATTAGAATTGTACTAAAGACTATGGGTAGAGGTGAATATTTCAAACAAACAAGTCAAGCATCTTGTGTCCAAAATAATCAGAGTGAGGGTAGGAAATCTCCATTCTCACTCATTCTCCACCACTTAAGGCTAGTGGCGCGAAATTCTATTTGTATTTTTATTATGTTTTGAATTTGATTGAGAAAATTCCGTTTGACGTTGGATCAAGGGTTTATTGCTTATTATTTTGAAATGGTGAGGTAGAGATCAAAACAAAGGAAGAAAAGTAAAAATAAAGGGAAAGGGGTACATGGAAATTTACAAGAGAAATAGTGCGAGAAATAAAGGGTCTCATTGTAAGGTAACCCAAGAGAAAGCCTTGTGTGTGCAAAGTGGCCTAAGCTAACAAGTGAGCAATGGACTCAAAATATGTCTCCCTAGGGTAGTGCCATGACTATCATTCTTACGATAAAAGATTGCAAGTCTATGATGAACTCCAAGTAAAAACAATATGTCAAATACTATAATCTCAAGGTCCAAATTCAAGATTCCTAACAAGTCCTCTAAGTCCAACATTAGGTCACAAATGATACATCTTTTTGGTCTTTTCATTTTATCATGTTTTTGTTCTTTTTAGTTATGCGAAGCAATAAAGAAATGACAAGAAATAAAATGACATAAAGTAAAGGATGTATGAGGTAAATGGATGATGATGGATATAAATGTAAAGTGCTTGAAAGTAAAAGAAAGAAAGAAATGACAATAAGATGAAGTCAAACAAGTCAATAGATAGTGATAAAAGTTAGGGTCAATGTTATCACATCGGGACAATTTAGCGTTATATTAAGAAATCGTAAGTAGGCTTATGTAGAGTACTAACACAAAGATAGTCTCCTAAAACAATTCAACACAGAGGGTAAAAACAAAAGATGAAAAGGGATGATGATGAAAAGGGAAGCTAGGGCAATCATGTAGGGATCATCTATCAACCATCCAAAGAATCAAAGCATGATCCAATGAGAGATAACCTTCTGTGATCAAGATTAATGCAAAAAATCAAGAAAAATCAATAAAAGAAAAATCAAAATTAAAAAGAATTAAGAGGTTTAAAATATGATCACCTCAATAATCATAAAATGCAAAAAAATAATATATAAATCAATAAAAGAAAAATCAAAATTAAATTGAATTAAAAATGATTAAAATGTAAGATAAAAATAAATTAAAATTGCAGAATAATATTAATTATTATTTTGTAAAATATTAAAATGGATAAAAAAATCAAGATTTAATATCAACATAATAAAAATAAATTTAAAAAATCAGAAAATAAAAGCAATTTATAAAAAGAAATTAAAAAAAATAATAATAAAATGAAAAAGGGGGTGCAATAGTGAAACAGGAGGTCCAAAAAAGTAAAGGGGGAAGGACCAGGGCATTGAGGCCCAACACCAACTCTGAGTTGGCCAAAGGAGTCAACTAAAACCCTCATTTGATCAGATTCGTTGGATCTGATCCAAACGCCATCACGCACTTCCCAGAGGACTTGTGGCATCCATTGGATCTAAATACTTAAAAAAAGTATGCAAAAGGAAAGTCCCAGATCAAAAGGAGCAGCGTGTGCTAAGTTAGACACGCCACACAATGTACACTCAGCCACATCATCCAACACAACCAATCAACGCGTGCCAAGGAACAACATTTGAATTCCACTGAAAAATTGAAACGCGGGAAGCAACAACCATGGCTTCGTCTTCAACCTCGAGACAAATGGAAAATCTATCTTCTGTAACTCGAGGATTTTAAGTGGAATCAAACATGGATTCCCCTTCACCTATGATTATCGTTGCTCCTTCCATACTCATGAGCAATTGATTCGCTCTAAGTATGGAGAATTTTAGTCAAACGTGAATAAAACTAAAACCCTAAATTAAAAATTAAATGGAAATGACAAAAGAATAGGAGCTCAAAACATGGGGTTAAGCATCAGTGTAACAAGACAAACACATTCGTAACTTGTTTCGAATGAAAAGGTGGTCGTTTCTACCTTGCTGGAAAAGGTGATAATTGTAGTTTCCGACGAGTTAGGGGTGCTTAGGTGAGGTGGATTTTAACAGTTCTCTTGGTCTGGTTAGCTTCAAGGAAGTTCAGGGAAGTTGTTTGGATGCTCAGGTTGTGCTGAAAGTGGCTCAAATATTTCAACTAAATGCTCTATTTTAAAGCTTGTTTGTTATTGATTTCAGCAAGGTTTTTGTGGCTGCAAAGCTTGAGAAATGGTGGAAAACAATGCTCTATTTATATGCAATCTGCATGTGCCTCATACACGTGGAATGGTGGAGTAATTGTGTGAAACCAAAAAAGTGAAAAATGAAACTTGCTCAATAAGTGTTAATGAGCTGGAATGTGAGAGTGTGTGCACATTCCTCCTATTATTTTGTGTTGCACAGAGGAATCTTTTCCAATCACTTGTGAACTCCCAATCATTCTAGAAACATTTTGAATTTGGCATTTTCTTGGGCTTGTGTTTGCTACATTTTGGTGTGTTGTGTACCTCACTCTTTGCTACACATGTAATCTACATTTGGCCTCTAATTGTTGCTTTCTATTGTCCTTGAACATGCCTTGGTCATTTGGGAAGGAATGTGCATGATTTGGTGACTTGGAACAAAGATGCATAGCTATTTTGGCTAGGTCTGGTTTATGCACACAACTTGGCAGGGAACCATGTTTAAGCTTGGGTCAAATGATATTGTCTTGTGCATTTTAGGATAAACTTAGGCAAAAAAAATCCTTGCCATGATCTTAACGAAGTGAAAAAATAACTAGGACAAAAGGTGATTTGAGGTGAGAATGGCATAGGTGTAAAGTAGTGGTCATGACATGGTTTTGGGCCTGCCTTTGCAACTTGACTTGTTTTGGCCAATTCAAAATTTGAGGTCTTTAGAGGTTTAATTAGGGTTTTAGTCTTGAAAAAATGTTATAAAGGATACCATTTGTGACATTTGGCTTGAAATAGATCTAAAAAAGGTTGAGAAATGAGAAAGTTATTGGGTTTGGACCGAATGGTAGGCCAAACTTGGAAACTAGGCCAACCAACCATGCACTAACTTGTATTCTTTGACAATTTCTTGAATCCCAAGGCACAATGATGACCATTTTAGGACCAAAATGGTAATGTCTTGATTGAAACTTGATTAAACATGATGATATTTTGAAGCTTGAATGGTATGGCATGGAAATAAACTCATGAACCATACTTGAACAAATGTAGCAAATGGATCCTTCTCTGACCATGATGAAAACTTAATGCGAAGATGAATAAGTATTGACTATGATCATTTCTTCCTCTTGATTTTGACTTGAGAAGACCTTCTCAAGTCAATCTTTCACACTTTGATACAAGGTAGGGTATCAAGAAACCCTAATTATCAATGCCTTGCATTCTATTCATGATCAACCATGCTTAAGAACCAAGAACCAAATGCTATGCTAATGAGATGATATGTTAATGAATGAGATGATATTCTAGGATGAAAATGAGGGTATGACACCCACACATCAATTTCTTGGTGTATTTGAACTTTGAATTACTATCAGGGTTTCATAACAAATGACGTCCACCTTGGGCCAAAAGGGGTTAAGTTACAAGTGAACACCCTGGGTTCCAAATGGGATGTTGAGAAGTTTTCCGGAGAAAATATCTTTGGGTTGTGGAAAGTGAAGATGCAAGCAATAATAATTTACAGTGTGTATAGAAGTAATGAATAATGAGATATGGATAAGGCCAAAAGTGTCTTTATCTTGTACATTTAAGATAAACTATAAAGGAAGTCGTGAGGGAGAAGATCTTGACTAAGAGATGGGCCAGGCTTAAATCACTATATATGACCAATTCATTAACTCAAAGATTGTTTCTAAAATAACAAATTTATTATTTATGTATGGTGTATAATAAATCTATTATGGAGCAGTTGGCAGAACTTCACAAGATCATTGATGATTTTCAAAATATTGAGGTAAAGATTTATGACAAAGACAATGATATACTCTTGTTATGTTCATTACCTAGATTCATTGAACACTTCAAGGATGTCCTTATTTATGGTAAGTAAAATAGTATTACTTTGGATCAAGTCGAGACAGCTGTAAGATCAAAGATGCTATCAAAGTTGAAATATTTTAAGGTGGACGATAGTGGTAGATGCTTAAGTGTTGTAAGAGGAAGGAGTGAGAGTATAGGAAACCTGAAATAGAAAAGATCCAAGTCAAAGTTCAAGTTCAAATCTAAGGTTTTTGATAACTCAAAGATTAAATGTTTCACTTGTCACAAAACTGGCCATTTTAAAAAGGATTGTCATGAAAGAGGAAACAATGGTGATTATGTTTAGATTATGGTTGCGTCATGTGAAAATGGTTATGAAAGTGTTGGCATACTAGTGGTAACAAGTTTGGATACAAATAAGAGTTTAGTTTCTTGGTGTAAGCCCTAGAGGCCAATACTTTTGGTACTTGTATTGAATTATTTATTAATAATAAAAGGCTCTTTCTTTATTATGTTTGTTTAATAAAGTCCCTAGAATAGCTAGTCCGTTTAATGTATCAAGTGTGACTTAATCATGAGATCCCATTAAACATAAGAATAATATTCTTAAAGTATCCGTAGTCGAGCTTTGTTGTAAAGTGGGATAACATTAAAGCATTAAGACTATTATGTATATAGACTGATGATCACATCTCATGGATCATGGATAAGGAGTTATCAAGTCTTAAACATATGTATGAATATTAAGAGTAATATTTATATTGGATTGACCCACTATGAGAATACTATATAGAATGTTATGAAAAGTGTCATAAGTTATTCTCATGGTGATAGTGGTGTATACCACCCTTCGACCTGAAACCACTATGGACCCTAGATGTAGAGTCGAGTGCTTTATTGTTGATCAAACATTGTACGTAACTGGATGACCATAAAGACAGTTGTTGGGTACTCCACGAAGCATGCTGAGGGAGATGAGTGACCTAGATGGAATTTGCCCATCCTGCGTAACAGGATAAATGTCTACGGCCCCAATATTGAACTGGACAAGGATGACACAGTCTATGCCTTGTGTTCAATATAGACATAGGGGTAAAAGGATAATTATACACATAAGTATTATCATAAAATTATTTGTCATATCACATGACATTTTTGTGTCTTGGGGTAGCACTGATGTGTTGCTAGATACCGCTCACTGTTTATTATGTTAAATACATGATTTAATATAATTGCTAATGTAGGATTATACACAAAAGGATGGATTGATGAGAGATAGAGTAAATAAGGAACACCATAAGGTACGGTGCACTTAAGTGAATTGTAGAACATTGTAAGGTATGGTGTACTTAAGTAGAATATGAAATATGGTAAGGTACCACGCGCTTAAGTGATTTTGGCATATCATAAGATATGGTCCACATACACTTAAGTGGGCTTTTTAGCTTGCAGCCCACACAACTGGCTCTATAAATAGAACCCTTATGCAGAAGCATTTGTTCAGTTGAAATTTCATTTCTCTCTCTCTCTCTCACTCAAAGCCTTCATTCTTAGCAGCTAGCACTGAGATTGAAGGTATACATTCGTGTGGACTGAGTAGAGGTGTTGTCACCATTCAACATTCGTGATCACTCCTTAGATATGCATCAAAGGTTTCAATCGCCATAAGAGGTAATGATTCTATCAGTGATGATGACCATTCGTAAGGATCACTAAAGGAGAAATTTTAAATTGCGCTGCGCTTTGGATCACTATTCTCCTTCATAGTTATGGAATCAAATTCCTCTTATCACATGTGTTAAAGGAACAAATATTTTAAAACTTTGGAACTAAAAGAAGGTGGAGCCATTCGAATCGAGAATAATAAATATTGCAAAGTTCATGGTATTGGTACAATCAGATTGAAAATATTTGACAACCGTGAGTTCATTCTAAGCGGTGTGATTTATGTTCCCCAATTTAAGCAAAAATTGTTTTCCATAAGCATGTTTGATGATCTAGGCTACTGCAGTAGAATTGAATGTGGGGTGATGACAATTTCACTTGGTGCATTGATAACAACTAAAGAGTCCAAAATATGCATTGAGAACGTGAAGTTTGAGAGTGGTGCACATATTTATAGTAGAAAATTTTAGTATGTTCACTAAAATCTACGGGGTCCGACCATGGTGGCAACTCATAGGAGTGGATTCTATTTCCTCTTTATTATTGATGATATCTCTAGAATAATATGGGTGTCGCGGCGCGAAAAGTGACAACGAGCGCTCGCATGCTTAAGATGATAACAAAGTTGCCACCAAACTTTATTTATTCTAAAAGGAAAAGGAAAATATCGCTAAAACCTTTAAAAGAAAAAGAAAATGGTCATCGCAACCAAATTCTGGTTCGGGATTCGATTATGCGAGGGAAATGTTTTAGCATCCCTCATACCTGTTGTACTCAACGGGAACCATTTAGTTATCTTTGTGAATATGAGTGTTAGCTTTCGTTTGTTTCTTCTATTTATTAAAAAAATTTGAGAGAAAAGAGAAAAGACTAAAAATAGGTTTTTTTTATTAAGGTGTCTGACAAGACTTTGAATCTCGCTCCTACGTATCTACATGTGCGATGGAGAACTCAAGGCTATGTAGTTATGGGTATAAAATATTTATTTATTGGTCGATTTTAGTAAAAGCTATTTATTCATAATCGAATGGAAAACATTGCTTACTACCTAAAAACAATGGAGAAATGGAACATTTGCATCATAGCATAATAGATATACATATCATATTCATAGGAAAATGTCGCTAGCTTATTCACACATATAAAGACGAGGCGTTGTTTTGCATCGTATCGAGAAGAAACATCTTTCGTTTATGAAAAGGGTTTTAACATCACACTAAGGCCGAAAGAGTTTGATTGGTTGAGGTTTTCTTTGAGGCGGGTGAAGAATAATCGAGCAATGAAGCATGCTCCAACCATTCGATTTTTTTATGAGAAGAAAAGTGTAAACCCCCATTCCCTTTTCGTCTAAGTTATTTGAGAAAATTATTAGCGGAAGGAGAATAGTTGAGCAATATGGCATGCACCAACCATTCAATTATTCGAGGAGCAGGAATGTGTTAACCCCCCACCATTACCTTTTCAACCAAGTTAGATTAAAATGTTTCATTCGGATGACGAAAGCTCAAGCAATATGCGTACACCAAACATTCGACCATTCGAGGAGAAGGAAGGTGTAAATCCCCTCATTACCTTTTCAATTGGGTTTGATTAAGAAAAAGGTTTTTGAACGCTTTGAGTAAACGGAAAAGAAACTCGATGTTGATAGAGTTTTTATTTGCATTCGTTTGAAAATGGATTATGAAAGGATTTGATTTGGTTTAAAAATGGTTTTGAAATTATCTTGAATCAGCGGTGAAAATGGTAAAATAAAATAAAGGTATAAATGGTAACACAAGTTTGTGAATTGCATTGCAAGGGCGCGAATTCTAGTGTGATGACGCGAACTCTAACGTGGTGGAAAAATGTACGCCACAAACCAATCAAATCATAATATTTTACATAGAATGTAATAGAGTGACAAGCTAAACGATACACATACAATAATTACAACAAGAACGCGTTCATCATCATCGTATCGAAAAGTAATCAAACATAAAGCATGAATGTGTCAAATTATCACAACGCGAGGACACAAATTGAATTCACGTCTCACTAAGACGTGCGATGCAAAGTTGCTAAATGAAAAATTTTAAATTCTATTTAAATATAACAAAATTAAATCATTGTATGTCACCGTAAATCAAACAGAGAGGTGAACAAAATCATAGCATGCACGCATCAAATTATCATAAGGTGAGAACCTGAATTGAGTTCATGTAACACAAAGATGTGTGATGCAAAGCTGGCAACACAAAATTTAAATTTGATTTATATGTAACAAAATTGAATCGTTGTATGTCTCCACAAGTTGGTAGCGCAAAGCGCGGTCATCGCAAATAAATTAAAATGAAACAAATTATATCATAAAAAGAAACATCACATGACAAAACACAAAGTAGCTAAAGCAAACGGGAATTGACGTGATGCCAAACTACTAAAAGTGCACACGAATTTGAATCAAACGCGCAGAAAAAAAAAACAATTGGAATGCCACACATAAACAAAAGAAAAACGGCCAGCAAACTGCTAATATAAGATGTGATCATCGCAATTAAAAAGAAATACAGAATAATGAAATGGTAACAAATGAAACTAAACCAAATACGCATGGTATTCTCGGATCTGATTCGGTGCAACAATAAATAGAAAAACAGTAGCTCATATACCAAATACTTCCATTGTTATATCAAAAGAAAGATTCAGCAACGTTACGACATATAAATCATGTCAAACCTATTGATCGAATTAGCTCGATTTCAACATAATGAAAAATAAAACAACAAAACACAAATAGTCCCAATCATTTACAATATTACATAATGTTACAAGTATCAAAATTATACACATTCAACATCAAAACACAATCGAGAAGAGTTTATAAATACTAACAAACATTAAATATTCAACATACAAAACATAAATTCGAAATCCAAATCATTACCAACCTATGAACGAGGTTTGAATGGTGGTGATGATGATGCTATTAACAATAGCGATGCATAGCAGAGTTGAAGTGAGATGCATAAGCTTTGTAGTCGGAGATGACAGTTGCAGCGGCGATGCTTGTGTTTTTGTTGTTTGTAAGTTGAAATATGAAGGTTGGTTTATGAAAATGTGTGATGAAGATGAAGTAGAAGAGAGTTTGTTCATGGTGGATGGACAGAGCAAGGTGTCATCGAAGGTTTGAGTTGTTGTGGCGGGAATGTTGTTAGAAGGATGCATGTCGCATTTTTTATGGAGGTAGTAATGGATGGGTTCGCTTGATGGAGCAAGGTCGAGGGTGGTCGGAGGTTTTTTTGTGGTGGCTATAATTTTTGTTTTAGGTGGAAGAAGGTGATGTAGGAGGGACGCGTAGGAAGTGTTATTGTGTTTTGTGAAAGAAGGAACGCTAGCGGATGCAATTTGGACTGAGTGACATATGAAGTGTGGTTGTCGTGTTGTTGTTTGAGGTTGGAGGGATCAGCGATGGTTTTGGTTTGATCGAGGAGAAGGAAAAATGTGTGGTGTGAGTGAAATCAAGAAGGAGCTGTGTGAGGTTGTGAGGGTTGGATTCGCAAAAGAAAGAAAGGGTGTGTTATGCGTTTTCCTTGGCTGAGAAGAAGGTTATTCTTCTCCTTTTTCCACTTCCTAATTTTGAAAAGAAACATGACAGAGAGAGAAGAGAGAGAGAGAGAGAGAGAGAGAGAGAGAGAGGAGAGGGAGGGAGAACCATGATGGGATCAGCGACTTCAAACCTGAGTTGCTATTGTTTTTTTCATTTGGACATAAAGTTAATATATAACAAGGTTTTTAGGGTTTGAAATTTTAATTAATCCCAACACACCCTTGGTATTTTCGAATGATAAAAAATATTTCAAAATTAATAAGATAAAAATCAAAATAGTTTTTCTAATAAAAATAAATAAATAAATTCAATTAATTTACTTATTCCTATTTATTTTTTAAAATTACTTTGACTAGAAAACAAAAATAAAAGGGATTCAAATGAATAAAAATCAAACGCCCAGATGCGTGAAAAAATAAAGTAAACGCATTAAAACAATCTACGCGGAATAAAGTTCAATAAAATAGACAGTCGTAGATCAAAATTTGCAATTAAAAACACCTGGATGAAAGGGCTTAGATTGATCAAAATGTGAACGCATGCGGATGCAAAAAATAAAATGAGCACACCATATTGAACTATGCAAAACGTGGATCAATAAAATAGACAGTTGCAAGCCCGATCTTGAAATGTTTTGCCTGTTAATTTTACGTGCAATTGAAAATCATTTCAACCGGTCTGTGTGAAAAAACAAAATTTAATTCTCGTTGACTTATTAAGAAGTATGCTTACATGAATGCATGTCATGATATGAAGATAATGTAAATGTCATGATGAATGAATCAGTTTACTGATCTAGGGGCACAATTTGGGTATGACAACGGGTATATTCTGAAAAGTAAAACTGACACATTTTAAAAGTTTAATGACTTGTATACTGTTATAGTAAATCAATTGGAAACTAAATTGAATGTATTAAGAACTTATAATGGCTTAGATTTTGTTTCAGAGAAATTTAATGAGTTTTTCAAGAAACAAGGTACCAAGAGAGATAAAATCATTGTCAGAACACCTATACAAAATGGCTTAATAGAACACATGAATATAACTATTTTGGAGAGAGTGAGGCGCATGTTGCAGAGAATTAGGTTACCAAATATTTTATGGAGTGAAGTTACTGCTACATTACATAACTTGATTGATAGATGTCCATCGACATGAATAAACTTCAAGACACATATCTAAATTTGGAATAGGAAACCACTAGTCTACTCAAATTTGAATATTTTTGGAGTTTTCGAATTTCCCATATCAAACAAGACAAACTATCTTTGTTAGTTATCTTGAAGGGGTGAAATATTACAAACTTTAGAAAATGTATCCTTAAGGGTCAAAATTTATTAGAAGCGTGGATGTTAATTTTGATAAGACTTGTATGGTGATGAAGTGAAAAGGCCTGAAGGTTAAAGAATTTGAAACTTTTGTGAAGAAGACTAAGTGTAAAGTGGGGGTTCTTACTAGTGAGCCTAGAGATTAAGAGTTACTTGAGACTTTTATTTCTAGTTAGATTGAAAGACAACAATAATTTCCTCCCAATTATAAGTTGGCTCATGATAGAGTTATAATGGAGATTATACCACCTCAAAGATATAGTTATGGTGATCATACTTTTTATACTTTGAATGTGGCTAATTAATTACAAAACTCCAAATTAAAGACCTTTGGAGAAGCAGTCAAAAGAAAATATGGTTGAGGGACATGATTAAGGACATCTATAAAATGGGCAGTTGCGTTTACATGGTTTGGATCACAACCAAATCCCTATCATGTTTTTAGTTTACATTATTTAGGGAAAATATAAGATGGAAGATCAATAAACAATCTATGGTCGTCCTATCTAATACTCAGGCGTATATATTACTCTTGTTGAAGGGGCCAAGGAAACCATATGGCTGAGACGCGTGATTGGGGAGTTAAGGATCACTAAATAATGCATGAAAATGAATTATGATAGTGAAAGTGTAATTCACTTGGACATTCATCAAGTTTATCATGAGAGGGCTAAACACATTGACATTTGTGTACACTTTAAAAGGGAAATTATAGAGTCAATGAAGAATAAGTTCACATAGTACCCTCAGAATAAAATTCAATATATATTTTCACTAAATCATTGCCAAGATTACGATTCAAGAATTTCTTGGACTTGATCAACTTTGTTGAAGAGTGATTCAAGATTTGGAGAGATAAACAACGCGATTGGTGATTAAATTGACATCACCATCAATTTTAAGTAAAGATGGACAATTGTTGTAATATGCATATTAAAACCTAAAGTGTGTGTGTGTGAGAGAGAGAGAGAGACAGAAAGAAATAACATGTTTTGAATAATGTCAATTTTCTGATGAGACATAGGAGATTCTAGAGGAGGAAACGAATATAAAGAGGAGTGGAGGCGTTGTTTAGTGTTTGAAGACTCCTCTCAGCGGCGGCCACAAGATGTCAGACGTTAGGGTGGGAGTTGTAATCATTGAACTTAAAACAAATGTCACAATAATTATGCCAAGAAATTCACAATGCGGAAAGCTAGATTATCGTATCCATAAGGGTTGTGTTAACCTCGTACAAGGATAAGGTGATTACATTTGTGACTCAGTGTAATGAGTGTTTAATGATAACGAGGGGTGCGTAGAGCATGATTGATTGGTTTGTATGCAATATTTATAAAATAGATTAAGTTCCCCTTTCAAATCATCTACCCCTAGATGTGAGAAATTTTATGACTCAAACTATAATTAGTGTGTTTTAATTATGACATGTTACAAAACATGAAATAAAAACCTCACAACTCCCTATACTAGGAGTATCCAATCAAAAATAAACACACTTTGTATAAAGCAACCCCGCATATCCTAGGAGTCTCCAATCACAACGACGAAGGTTTTATGGCCCATAAATAAGAAGATAGTTTTACAAAACACGTAATTACAACCTTACAACCTCCATATAATGGGAGTATCCAATCACACGGCGAACTCTTCATCTAAGAAACATATCATATACTAGGAGTCAACAATCAAAACTAAGAAGGTTTTATTGTGCATAAAACAATACTAATGGTCAAGCCTTTTTTGTGTCTCAACACGAACTATTATTACAATCTCATGATTTTACCAATCGAATGAGCAATTCACTGCTAAGTCTGAGTTTCCATCTAAATAAATTCACCTAATTATGTAGAGAAGAGAAATCATTAAACTCAAATAAAACAATATAATTATAAACATAAACTCACTATAAAGACAATCCCAAAGAATCACATAAATTACATGTTTATGGTAGAATTGTCTATAGGAAACCTAATCTAAGAAAAATAGATAAACATCCTTAAGAGATTCATGGTTTTAACAATATAAGAAGAAAAAATAAAGTATACAATGGTTAAGATTGATCCCCAATAACAACCTTCGTTTCCCCTCTCATTGGTACAAAAAAAATACTGTGGACTCTCAAAAAACTCGATCGTAATGACTAAAAGCACGAGCTTGTATCGTTGACTAGGACGTGCTTTCATCCAAAACCTCTTCGACACCGGAAAACTGAAGTTGATAGCGGGGACTGTAACACCTTAATCCCCAACTCGACATATAATAAAATAATTCAAATAAAACTCCATGATCAGAGTTTCACGCATGCTCCACTATACCACAAAAACACCAACACAACATAATCATTAAAACTCAGCAGCAGAAAGTTATTAAGTTTGGCATGTAAGCATCAACATCAAATGAGCAACAAAAATCCAACATAAGTAAGGCATAAAAAAAATTCATGAACAACCTATCGTCAGTGCTACATATATGAGCAACTCTTCTAAGACTCAATGATAAATAGCTAAAGAGGCATCAACACCATTCTCTAACTCAAGTGGCTACTCTTTTACCTGATTGTCTATATTCTAGAGGAGCACATACGCCACAACAACAAAAAGGGGTGAGAATACGCTCAAATAATACAATGGTGCAATACATACAAATGATATATCACAAATATCTACATCATCAAATCTCAACCCCACAACATATTCATCAATCACCCACGTGTCAATAATCATCTATTCATCATCAATTACTCATGCATAATCAAATCTAATATAATTCACAAATATTACACATCACATCATCAATATTAATTCCTTAATAATGCATGTATATATGCAATGTGACACCACCTCAACTCTACATGTAAATGCGGTACCGACTCATTGGAGATCAGAGGTATGTTACTGATATTACCCACTCGCTCCCGGACCCACCAATGGGCTAGAGCATATCAAATCACTACTAATTCTACCAATGAATCAACAACGCTTCACCACTCCCATTATATTGAAGTTGGCTACTTGCTCATGATTCCGCCAATGGACCATAACACATCAAAATCATTTTTGATACCACCATTGAATCAACAATACTTCATTGATACCACTATAGGCATCTACTACTCACTCTCGATCCCACCACTAGACCAGAGCACACCACTTGACCGAAGTCCATACATCATGATGCGTGACACATGCAACTATACACCAAATAAGTCCTTCAAACACAACATACATGATCATGCTCAATTATGAATCACCATTGCATAATTTATACACGCATGACAACCACAACATTCAACAACATCAATCCACTAATGCATATCAACATTTATGCAAGCTCATAATTCATCAATAATTAATCATGCACTCATTCGATAATATTTAGGGCATATCAATTCACACCCCCAATACATCAAACATCATAAAAATACATCAAATAATTATCGAGTTCAGAAACAACACTGAAATCTGAATTGGTGTGGCAAAACTGACCGCCCAGACCATGACGACTGTCATGGAGATGACGACGTAACCGTCATCTCCTCACATCTCCCGTAACCATTCTACATCGTCCGTCTTCCATCAAGAGACCCTGACATTCTACCCATCACTCTACTGACAGGTGTCAGCCTTTCCAAACACGCTGACGGGATGCCCATCACGCAGGTGACATCCGTCACCCTTGGGTAGAACGCAAAATGAATTTTTCTGCCATTTAAACACCTTCAAAGCTCCAATTTCACTTCCAATTGATCAAAACTCGACCAGAAACAATCCGTACATAATTATATCATATTAACATGTTGATTTCACACATATTAACATTTTATTTCATCATTTGATCATTGTTCAAGATTATGTTTATAAAATCCAAAACACGCCAATAACAACAACAACATACATATTCATACCCGTTTATCATAAGTAGTATCCAACACAACATGGAATACATATTTCATCATAACACATTATGCATATTTTCATAACCAATAATTCACACACATCAACAATGGAAAAATAAGAGAAAAACCTAGAGGAAGATTAAGGAGTCCTCACGACCCTTTCATGAAATTAACATCTTTAATTGAGTAGTTCCCCCTACCTCAAATTTCCAGCAAAACACTCTTGCTATAGTGATTTTTGTAACACCCTATACCTCGAGTCTTAATATAAATGACAAATCTCACAACTTAGGATGATACTCAAAATAAAACATACAACTTCATGAAATTTTTTAAAAATCTCGCAGCAAAATTTAAATTCTCTCATAACATCAAATAGTTATTTAAAGCAAATACTCAAGGAAATAACTCCAAACAACAACTCAAATAAAACAATGTGTCATGTCTTCGGTGTTACAGATCAGAGCATATAAACCACTTCAGAGCATATAAACCACTAAAAAATGATAAATATAAATATAAATGAAGACAACCTCTAAGGTCATCTTCCAACTCGCAAGAAACTACTCATGTTGAGTACCTGATTTTCTATACTCCAGAGGAGAATAGATGTCATAACAACAAAAGGGGTGAGAATACACCCTATAAATGATAACAGTGAAAATTAGCAGCAGAATGGTAAATATTGACAATCACAAATACATCGTTCAAACAAAGTACAATCAAAACTCAAATAGTAATGCAAATGCTAATGCCACCAACTCATTCACCAAAATTGTATGTGGTACCGATTTGTTTTTGTTAGAGGTATGTTATTGATTTACCATATATGTCTCGAGTTCCTCTTGAGCCATGTCCCTCTCTGGATGTGAGACCTCCATAGTCTTTCTCTGAACTAGACCATCATTGGACCGAAGTCTTACCTAACTCCGAAATATATGCATGCATGGTCATGTATAAAAGCAAGCATGCAACTCATCAATCATTAAAACATCATCATCACACCATCATCATAATAAAAAACATAATCATCATCATTAAAAACATCATCATGATAAGGTTCTACTCTTGAACCAGTATAGTGCCAATCATAGGTTGTCACTGTAATCCCTTCAGATTACTAATCTCCAAAATTGTTAATCACATACCGTCATTGAAATCCTTCTGGATTACTAATCTCAAAAATACCAATCACAAGCCGTCACTGTAATCTTTCCAGATTAATAATCTCAAAATTAACAATCAGAGGTCATCACTATAATCCTTCAGAATTACTAATCTCAAAAATTGTCAATAACATGTCGTCACTGTAATCCCTCCGGATTACTAATCTCAAAAGAAAATACAATTTTTAAAATAATTATTTTTCATCTTAAAAAGAGTAAAAAAAATTATTACTCAATGCTCTAATTCATCAAAATACTGGGAATTTCTCAAAAATTTATTATATTAATCCTGACTCAATAGAGTCTTAAAAAAACTCAAAAACAGCTCAACATCTCTCAACTCTCAAATTGAATCTATAGTAAGCAAAAGTACTCTAAAGTATTCAAAGATACCCTAAGGGAAACTCTTCACAAGTGATAACTCTACTAGCTCTAAGGATAGACAGTTTAACTTAATTTTAACTCTTTTGGCTTAATAGCCTTCAATAGTAAAAATATTACTCAAAAGGTAACCTTATAATTTCAACAGTGATCCAAACTCAACTCAAGTGTATCCTATATTCTAATCTCCAACTCTAAACAACTCAAAAGAAAATCTAACAATTCTATAACAAATATAACCAAATAAAATAGGACTCATAAAGTCATCAAAAAGGTAACGAAAGGTCACCACACTCAAAATTGATCAAAACTCTGGACCTAACTCTAAAATTGGCTCAATTCAAAATAGCATCAAATATTATAGACTTATGATAAAAATATGAAATCCTCCAGTTTGAAAATTCTTTAAACCCTCTTTCAAAAGCACTTAACCTCACCTCAGGAAGAGTTACAAAACTCAAGTTCTATTCGTTTCAGTTCAGACCTATGGCGATAATTCCTGCAGAAACTCTAAAATAGAATGTCTGACTTCAAAATAGCAGGAAAATTTATATACTCATGATAAAATTATGAAACTCTTCAGTTTTAAATATCATTAAATCTTCTTTCTAACATACCTGATGGTACCATAAGAGGACTTACGAAACCCAGGTTACGCGTGAAACATGATGACCCACGCAAGACTGATATTGAGTATGCATCTGGTATAAAAACTAGCAAACTGCTAATGTTTTAGCACCCCTATACCCGATTTCTCTACTTTTAAAAGAAATATTATCACTTTAGCTTTCCAACGTAACTGACATCACGCTAAAAGGACTTACAAAACTAAAGTTATGCCTGAAATAAGGCGGTCAATCCCCTTCTATGTCTACATGCGATTTTCTGCGTTTTTCTATTTTTATTTTTTCGATAAAAATTCTAGTTTTCTGATATTTTACTTTTTTGACATTTTACAGCATTTGGGAAATTTTGGGAAAATTACAAATCGTACAATTTGACCAAAATCACATATATCTCAATTACGCAAACTACTCATAACAACAACAATTTTATCAGAGGAATACACAAACTCATATTGCGTCTTTAAATATCAAACTATATTACGTTGACCAGAAGATTTATTCTAAATTCCATTTGGTCACCCCAGTACACAGACAACAAAAATATTTATTCGATCGATGCCAATTGGATTTTCCCCAAACCCCATTTGGCCAACACAATAACACACAAAACCAAAAATATTTTAGATTTATGCCAATGTGGTTTTGCCCAAACTTCATATGGCCAAACATATTACATAAAAATACATGAAATTGAAGAAAGTACTGAAATTACACATGGCGTTGATGGAAGGGTAAAAACTACTCACCGTCCTAGCTGCATAACAATCACCCATAGGTAAAGCAATTCCCCCCTTATCTCAAAATTGAAGCTCTCTAGCCAAACCTTTACATTCCTAGAATCGCTCCCTAACTCTGTGTATTCCAAATCCTATGATCCGTCGCTTGCCAATTTTCTAATTATTTTTCACGTTAACCTAATTCAGCATCTCACTTAGAATATATATTAACATAGATATCCCAATAGGGTTTCAACCCCCCCCCCCCCCCCCCCCCCCCCCCCCCCCCCCCCCCCCTTCTGACAATTTTAACTTAAAATTTCAACTTTAATTTTTTATTTAAAAAAATAAATATATTTTCTAATTAAATGTCACATTTTTATTTTATTTATTTAAAAATTGTATTAAAATATAATTATTTAATGAAAATCCATAAAATATGAATTATTTCTAATAATTCTAATTACTCCAATTATTATTGAATAATTAAAATTATCTAAATATCTATAATAATTTAAATAAATAATATTTTATTCCTCCAATCTCAAACTCTATATCCCAAATAATTATTAAATTACTAAAATACCGTTAAAACAATCAGAACATAAAAATAGCACAAAATAACACATAAGCACGTCAATAATTAAATAAAATTATAATCTAAAAATTGAAGTGTTACAATTTTCTCCACCCTTAAGCCCCTTTTCTTATCTTTTCACTTTACCTCTTTTTCCCACTTTTGCAGTTGTTTACGTATCAGTGAAACATACTCCCCTCTCTCTTCCTACTTATTCTAACCTAAAATTCATATTTCTAATAATTTCACCTTATCCCAACTTACTTTTATTTCTCACAACTTACACCGTAATTTCTCATAATTTTATTTTCCACCAAAATGACACTATTTGGTAATTCCTAATTATTTAATTAAAATTGTACTATTTTAATTAAAT
The DNA here is from genome assembly GCF_024323335.1 of Lathyrus oleraceus. Taxonomy (NCBI): domain Eukaryota; kingdom Viridiplantae; phylum Streptophyta; class Magnoliopsida; order Fabales; family Fabaceae; genus Lathyrus; species Lathyrus oleraceus. The sequence continues at coordinate 62,305,064 of NC_066581.1, forward strand.
AAACTAATTAAAATTATAATAACTTCCAAATACCACATAACATATTTTATCATTAAATAAATAATTAAAAATATATTAAATCATTAAAATTATTAAAATAAAACAACAAAATTCAATTGAATAAATTAATTGAATTTAGGGTGTTATAACTCTCTCCACTTATAAAAATTTTGCCCTTGAAAACGTTATGGATAAGATTCTCTCATCCAACTCTCGAGCTCCCATGTCACACTTCCACCAACAGGTCCTCTCCATACGAATTTTACCGAAGCAATCTCCTTACCTCACAAGTGCTTCACTTCACGGTCCTCAATCTGTAATGGTGATGCCTCAACAATCAAGTTCTCTCTAACTTGCACATAATCCAACTATATCACATGAGACGGATCAAGAATGTACTTCCAAAGTTGTGACACATGAAATATATCATGAGGATTCAAAAAAGACACGGTGGTAATGCAACCCTGTAGGAGACCTCTCCTACTCTATGGAGGAACTGATATGGACCAATGAAATGATCTGTGAGATTTCAAGACTTCAACCTATGATAAACATCACACATGATCTCCCTCTTGGAACTCAAGTGTCTTTCTCCTCTTATCATGATAACTCTTTTGACGACTCTGTGAAGCTTTCATCTTCTCTTCAATAATCTAGATCTTCTCATTAGTCTGTTGAACGATCTCAGGTCCAAAGCATTGCACTCTCACTTGATTCATACAACACATGAAGGAGTCATATACCTCCTTCCATAAAAAGTATCATATGGTGCCATTCCAATACTAGAATAGAAACTGTTGTTATACGTAAACTCGATCAATGGTAAATAACTATCCCAATTACCTCCTTGTTATATAACACAAGCTCTCAACAAATCCTCTAAGGATTGGATAATCCTCTAAGTCTGACCATCTATCTGCGAATGATAAGCATAACTCAACCTCAATTAATTTCCCAAAGCTTCTTTAAAACTCTACCATAACCTTGACGTAAACCTTGGATCTCCATCTGACACAATACTCGAAGGAATATCATGCATCTTCAGAATCTCGCTGATGTAAACCTCTTCTAACTTCTGCAACGGATAACTGATCTTTATCGGAAGGAAGTAATTCGATTTAATCAGTCTATCAACAATGACCCAAATAGAATCACATCCCTTCGTCGTCCTCGACAACCCAATCAAAAAGTTCAATCAAATACTATCCCATTTCCATTCATAAATACTTAAAGATTGAATTAACCAAGCTAGAATCTGATGCTCAATCTTGGACTTCTGACACATCAAACAAGAATAAACAAACTCAGGAACATCCTTCTTCATACCTGACCACTAAAAAATCTTCTTAAGGTCCTGATACATCTTCGTAGCATCGGGATGAATACTCAACCATCTTTTGTGACCTTCTTCAAGAATCTTCCTCTTAAGCTCTGGAAAATCTAGTACACATACTTTATCTCTGAACTTTATAACACCATTCTCATCAACTCTGAATTCGACCTATTTACCTTGATTGATCATGACTATTCAGTCAATCAATCCCAAATTTGACTTCTGGCCCTCTTTGATATAGTCCAGAACATAGTTCGTCATTTTAGCACACCCACAACAACACTCTATGGCGTCCCCTTGCACACTAAACTAAGATCTAGAATTGCTCGATCAAATCCAACTCTCTAACCATCAATGCCGACATATGCAAAAACTTTCTACTTAAGGCATATGCCACCATATTCTCTTTACCAGGATGGTAACTCAGCTCAAAATCATAGTCCTTCAATAACTCAAGACACCTTCTCAGCCTTATGTTCAACTCCCTCTGATCAAACATATACTTTAAACTCTTAAGGTTGTTGAACACTTCGATCCTCACACCATATAGATAGTACCTCAAGATTTTAAGCATAAACACAACAATTTCCAACTCTAAGTCATAGGTAGGATAATTCCTCTCTTGAACCTTGATTTCTCTTGAAGCATAATCTACCATATTAATCTTTTGCATGAGCACGTCGCCCAAGCCCATCTTTGAATCATCACAAAAGACCACAAATTATTCACTAGCATCGGGTAGAATCAACACTAGAGTTGTCGTCAACCTCTTCTTCAACTCTTGAAAGCTTTCCGCACAATGAGGATCCCACATGAAAACTTTCCCATTTCGAGTTAACTGAGTCAAAGGAAAATCTAACCTCAAAAATCCTTCTATAAATCTCCTGCAGTAACCAGCCAAATCAAGAAAACTTTTGATATCAGTAACAGACTAGGGGTCTCCCAATGCAACACTGCTTCTACCTTAGACGGATCAACCGCAATACCACCGCTAGAAATCACATGACCAAGGAAGCTCACTTCACGCAACTAGAGCTCACACTTGGACAACTTCACATATAACTTATTCTTTTACAAAGTATGTAATACAACTCTTAGATGTCTTGCATGCTCTTCATCTGACTTCAAATATACCAATATGTCGTTGATGAATACCACAAAAAACTTATTCAAATAGGGATGAAATATTTTTCTCATGTACTCTATAAACACACCTGGAACGTTATACACTTTGAACAATATTACTGAGTACTATAATGATCATATCTGGTTCTAAAAGTAGTCTTCAGAATATCTTCTGCCTTCATTCTAATCTGACGGTAGCCCGACCTTAAACCAATCTTGCTGAAAACACAAGCACCTACCAACTGATCCATAAGTTCATTAATATTAGGAAAAGGATAATTGTTCTTAATTGTGATCTTATTCTGCTATTGGTAATCAACATATAATCTCATATTGTTGTCTTTCTTCTTGACCAACAACACTAACGCTCCCCATGGTGAAACACTAGGTGAAACAAACTTCTTTTCACACAGATCCTCTAACTATTTATTTAAGTCTCCCAACCCCCATGCACACATTCTATATGGGGCCATTGACACAACTCTACTACCAGGTACTACATCTATGGAGAACTCAACTTCACATTCCGGAGGCAAGTCATAAATAACTTTAGGAAACACATCAACAAAACTCACACACCACTGTCATAACACTAGCCTTAACATCGCCTCCCACTCTCAAGGAAGTGAACAACACGAGTAGATGATTGTCCTCCCTTAAAGACATCTCAACTTGTTTGGCAAATAAGAATCTTGAATCCACACTCTCTTCGTGTTTGGGAAACAAAAAAGTCTTATCAAAATAATTGATAGACACACGATTGAACTCTAGCCAGTTCATCCCCAAAATCACATCAAGTTGACTTAGTGGGAAATAGGTTAATTCGACCCCAAAGCCCTTACTATAGATGTGCAATGAACAATTTAAACACAAAGGAAAAATAGTCATCGAACCATTAGATGGGTATCAATGACCATACTTCTAACCATAAAAGACACATCAAGTTGCAAATGTTTAACACACTCAAGGGAAACAAATGAATGAGTTGCATTAGTATCAATCATAGAAATTAGTTCAACACCAGAAATAAAACATGTACCTCGAATCAAATTTTATGAATTCGAGACATCTGCACCACTCAATGCAAAAACTCTACCATTAGTCTGAGCAGTAGAAGCCAACGCCTTCCTTGGATTATGACATTGTGTATTGATGTGACCCTACTCGCCATAGTTAAAATAAGTCGGCCCATTATTCAAGCACCCAGCCTTGCGGTGACCTGTCTTCCCACAATTTTAGCACTTCAGGACCGCATTATTACATTCATTAGCACGATGCCCCAACTATCCTCACTTGAAACACTTTAGCGGAGCTCCTCCCCCACTTATCTTTTTCCCATTTACAGACTTATTCTGCTTCCCTTTCTCAGGTCGAGTCTAATACGATTTCCCACGAAATTGCTTCCCATCCTTCCTCTCAACATCACTCTTGTAGTGCGCGTATCTAGCTCTGCTATCTTCATCATAAATTATGCATTTATTCACTAGCACAAAAACTGACAGGTCTCTTGGTAACTAATAAATTGCTTGATTTTAGGACGTAATCCGCTTTCAAACTTGATACAGTTAGATGCTTTAACCATCACACTATTATAATGTGGCCAAAACCTTACTAGCTCCTCGAACTTAGCACCATACTCTACAACCGACATGTTCCCTTGCTTCAGCTCAAGGAACTCAACTTCCCTCTTGCTGTGCACATCAACTGAGAAATACTTCTCTAAAAATTCATCTTTGAAGACAACCCATGAAATCTCAATACTAGTAACTTCCATTCTCTGACGCGCATTCTCCCACAAGTATTCCACCTCTTCAAATAACATGTGCATACCAAGTAGCCCTTTCTGAGCCTCAGTGAAAGCCATGACACAAAATATCTTCTCAATCTCTAGGAGCCATGTCTGAGCACCTTCCGGATAGCCCTTGAAGGTAGCTGGGTTGTTCCTCTGAAACTTCCCTAACCTACAAAATTCTTTAGCACCTCCATTCTAATTCTGATTCACTTGCACTACCACATCGACCACTGCTTCCAAAGCTTCAACAATTGCGCCATCATTTTTACCAGACACCTTTTTGCATAACCAAAACAAATAACTAAGTAAATATTGAAAGTGTTCACACACCTGTCACTCACACAAAGGGTACAAACTAGTCACAACTTGGCGGGATGGACCGACCTGCTCTAATACCACTTTGTAACACCTTAATCCCCGACTCAACATTTAATAAAATAATTCAAATAAAACACCATGATCAGAGTGTTACACATGTTCCACCATAGCATAAAAACATCAACACTACATAGTAATTATAACTCAACAGCGGAAATTTATTAAGTTTGGCATGTAAGCCTTAACATCAAATGAACAACAAAACTCCAACATAAGTAAGGCATATAACAAATAAATCATGAACAACCCATCCTCGGTGCTACATATCAGAGTGACTCTTCTAAGAATCAATGATAAATAGCTAAAGAGGCATTGATGTCGTCCTCTAACTCAAGTGGCTACTCTTGTACCTGATTGTCTATACTCTAGAGGAGCACATGCTCCATAACAACAAAAAGGGGGGAGAATACGCTTAAATAATATAGCGGTATAATACATACAAAGGGTAGATCACAAACATCTACATCATCAAATCACAATAGCATCATATATTCATCACTCATCCACATGTCAACAATCATTTATTCATCATCAATTACTCAGGCATCATCAAATCAAACACAATTCACAAATATTACACATCACATCATTAATATTAATTTATTCACAATGCAGGTATTATGCAATGTCACACTGTCAGACCCCAATTTTGACCCTAAGATCCCTCATGCAATTTCATCATATGCACTAGCATTGAGATCATACCTTGGCATCCTCCTTACCCCTCTTTCATTGGGTTTATTTTAGGAGAGATCACCAAGACCCATGTGATTGTATCATACTTGTATATTATTATTTTACTAACCAAAATACAAAAATATGTTTTTGCATTTGCCTAAATCTTTTGTAGGTATGGCATGATCTCCATTAATCCACCAAGTTCATATCTAAGGTATGAGATCCTCATGACAAAGAGCACAACCATGAATTGATCCAAGAATGGTTATGAGCATCATATATGAGTCCAATTGATCTCTACATGTTATATTGATCAAGTTTTCTTCAAGAGTTTGAGGGTGATTTTCCTTGGAAACCCTAGTTTGACTGGGTATCTTGAGTAACTTCTCCAACAAGCTATCTCACCAATTGATCAAATTTCTCAAGGGACACTTCAAAATTCACCATATTATGCATATATGATCTACCATGAGCCAAGAAAGTGCAAAGAATTTTAGGTTAGCAAGTTGGTTGATGGTGGTTGGCCAGATGAATTCATCTAATCAAAACTGGGTCTCCCTAGACCCTATCTCCTACGATTTTCACCATATGAAAATGATTCCAAGAGAAACGTTACTCTAAATGACATTCCTAACAACTTTCATGTTGAGACCTAGACCTAGTTTTGCTTGGAAAATCATTTTCTATGTTGAAACATTATAGGTCATTTTGTCTAAACCCTAATTTGAAAGTCAACTTCCCAAAGCCATAACTTGCTCAATTTTTATGATATGAAAGATATCCAAGTTGAAAAATCAAATTCAAGGTGTATAATTCAACTTTGATGTTTGGAGTAATATCTAATTCAACTTTTATGAGTATGTGATATGAGGTTACATTATGGGTCACTTTTGACCTATACCATTGAACAAGTGATTTTTCCAAACTTCAAAAATGCATAACTCTATCATTCCAAATCCAAATGACATGAAATTGGTTACCATTTTTAAGGTATTTGAAAGAGATACAACTTTGATGCAGACACGTTTCTCATTTGAAGCTCACATAAAAAGTTAAGCTAGGTGGAATATTGAGATATATGGCTTGACACTTAGAAACTTTTTAACATGTTAAAATTTCTAAACTTCCACCTCAAATTTCTCCATGTTCCAAGCTCCAAATGAAAAAGTGTTGAACATCAAAGTTGTTCCTCTTGATCTAACCTTTCCAAAAAGTACAATTTCATCCATTTTGGACAAGATTTACTAGGGCTGCGCATGACTGGAACATTGCATCATCATTTGGCAAAAATCAAACTTCAAGCTTCCATGTACAATTGCCTAGCACTTCAATTTGATTTAAGACTTATTCACACTCAATTATAGATAAAATGGAGTGATCTCATGGTCCTGTACACGCCCACGCACACATGCATCACTCATTGCCAATTTTGGAAACTCATTTGGAAGGTGCAAATATCACATGATCCAGCTATAAATAGAGCTCCATATGCTCATAATGGAGGACCCCTTCGCGCCATCTTTGATCCCAAACACTAAACCCTTCCATTTGAGAGGATAATCCTGAGAATTTCCTTTGGAAATTGAGTTGGAAACTCACTATTTTAAGATTCAAAACTCCAAGGATCCAAGACCTTTTGTGCATTCTAATCTACTTCTGCAAGCATCCTGAGCAACATCAAGCACGAGCCAAACCAGGAACAAGTGAATCCAGACCTGCATTTAAGGTATTTTCCAGAAAAATTTATCTCTTCGATTCTCTCTCAATTCCACTCAATTCTCTTGGATCTTTGGTTGTCTGAAGTCCTACCAATGTAGACAAGAAGATTGAGTTGCCTAGAGGTCTAATCGAAGCGACTCAGTTGACACACCTTAAAATTCAACTCCTTATATCTTTCTATATATGTGGAGTTAGTTAAAATTACGGTCAGATTCGTGCTATACGCCATTTTTTTCTTTCAGATGAGGCCAGTCTTTTTCATTTTCTTGATGGTGATGAGTGAACCAGTCCGGCCAGGGTCACCGGAGAAGATGGCCAGCCTTTGGACGCCGGCGATGCGCTGGAAGTGTTTAGAGCCATTGATCTGGTTCAAATTTTTTTAATCTCGTGCGTTGCTTTTAAATACCAAGCATATGTCGCGTTGACTACAGTGCACCATGGAATGCACGCTTCTGGCCACTTGATCTGCCACCTCAATTAATGAGGGATATCAAATGGTCCACGTTTTTTCTGATTATTTGAATTTCATTTTAATTGTTTTATTTTCATTAATTCATATTAATTTTAATATTGATCCAAAAAATATGAGAGTTTCACCAAAAAATTCCAAATAATATCCTCTTACATATTCTGAATTAAAATTATTTTTTGGATCATTATTAATATTTTTCATGATTTAATTGATTTTGCATTTGTTTTTAATTGTTTAAAAATACTTTTAAGTCTTTAAAAATTCTGAATTTTTTTCTCCAAGGTCCTTTGACCTTGTTTGACCTATGATAAATCTCATGGCCATTTATTTGGTGTTTTGATGAGGTTTTAGGAATTTGACAAACCATATTTAATTTAAATGCCTTATTTTAGTATTCTTAATTTGAATAAATGCCAAATAATTTTGTTGACCAATTTTGATGACTTGTTTGTGTTTGACTCTTGTTGTTGGGCCTTGGTCAAGGTTGATTTGACTTTGTCAAGTTAATATCATTCAATTTAGGGGATTGATGGAATGTACATTCCATCTCCCAAAATAAATGGATGATATTAATTTGGTAAAAGTCCTCCTTTGACCAATTTGAGTTTTGATCCATTCCCCTCCCTCTTCATCTCGTTTCCCTTCTTTATGCATTCATCTCATTTGGTCTATGATATCTCAAAGTCCTAAAGCTAGTTTATTGAAAAATTAACATGAGTATGGATGAGATTAGGCCACCTCTTTTGCATATTCTTTTTGTGTGTGGTATGTTTCATGAGCATAGTCCACTATATTATGTCTCTAACATGCATTAACACCAAAATTCTATTGCCCGACCTCAAATAGTTGTGACTTCTACATAAGTCCAATTACGATTGCTTAACATAGCACTAAATTTGTGACATAAAAGGCATAGCATTCTAGTTAGTGAGATTGTAAGTCTCCCCTCTTTCATTGTATTGTGTGGAAACTTGGCCTTTTTTCCTTCCTTTGGAAGATATCTTGGCTCAAGGATCCATGCTTGTGATAAGTGGGTTGAGTGTTCTCCAAAGAATGCCTTAAAATTAAAAGCAAAAGCAAAACAATACTAACTTCTAACTCATTAACAACTAACTTTTAATTTCAAGCCATTTACTTTAATGTCATTTAATTCTAGCCTTTATTCATTTTCCATTGTTCATATCCTTCTAATTGTTTATGATAATGTAATTTTCACTTTGTCCACTTGTACCATATTGTGTGATATATCTTGTTTGTATATACTTTTCTTGTTTGTGTGGTCTTTGACCATTAATGTACATAATAACATCAAAAACCCTAAAAAACTTTTGTGTGGACTATTGGTTTGATCTTGGACAAATGGACTTAGAACTTAGGCAACATTCCCTTTCTAAAGGACTTGGCCAATGCCAACTTATTGAGAAATCAAGTGCTTGCAATTTGGAAATTCATCTGATACATCATTCAAGATCCCTCGGAGTTCATCTGCAACATGATCATTGTGAAGCTGTTATTTTGAACCTGTGACTTGTGGAACTCATTTGCTACATGGGATAATTTGAAGAAGATCATGGAGTGGCTAAAGCTTGGATGTGGCTATCTTTATTTGATGCCTTTGCCCTTCAAGATAATGTAATTGTGCATTTGTGTGTTGCTTGTTTCTAAGTGTCCAAGAGAATTCTGGGTTTCTATTGACATTCTTGTCTATTGGATTGCTACCCATTTGGTCAGATCTTTTCAACTCTTAACTTTTAATTTTGTACGTAAGGTAGTCTCTTCATCTTCTCCCCATTTCTTTAATTTCAAAATCTCTTCCTCCCTTTTCAAAATCTTCTTTGACTGAACTTGTTTTTGTTCTAAACTTTGACCACTTTGCAAAAATATAGAAACTTTGGCCTTATGCCATTGTATTTTCAAACTTTTTTCTTAAATCAAACTTGTAAATAAACTTAACTATACTTGACTTAAACTTTCAAAAAGCCAAAAAGAACTAACTCATTCAAATCATTTTTAGGCCTTTGTGCTTTTCAAACTTAATTTTTATTAAAAGCAATGTATCCACTTTGAAATTTATATCACGAACTACCAGGTTTTGATCCCTCATTTTTATGTTGGTACGTAGGCACAAGTTCGAAGGGCTTGTTAAACACAAAAATATAATCAATAAATTCTTTTCTCATCCCCCCATTCTATTTGTTTGTAAACATAATTTTTGTACCAAATACATATGCACACAAAAAGGGCTCTCTAGGAGTACCTAGGACACTTTGGGTGCTAACACCTTCCCTCTGTGTAATCAACCCCCTTACCTGTAATCTATGATATTTTATTAGTTTTGATTTGAAAACTTCTTACTTTTTGGGTTTTGTTCGTACCTTTTCCCTTTTCCATTGAAAACAATAAAAGCGCGATGGAGACTCTTGTTATTTGATCTCTAGCTCATCCATAGCTTGATGGTCATGAATTTACCGCTACAGAAATTAAGTGGCGACTCTGCTGGGGAGTAGTCTCCAGTGGGTTTAGCCTACTTTTTGTGTGTATATATTTGTATATATGTGATGTTTGTATATATGTATGTGTGATATAATCTGCTGGTTGTGCTTGGTGATCTCTGAGTGGTGAGATAAGTTCTAACCCGAACTTGAGTGCAATTAAGATAGGAGGATGATATTGTCATGTTTGACTTGTGTGGAGTAGTCCTTAACAAGTTGGCTTGAGATCCGTCTGCTCAGTGGAGAGTCTTTTGGATTTGGAAATGTCACACAAGTATTTGTGGTTAGGCATTACTATCTCTAATTTGGGTCTGAGAAGCTGAGGACCGTAGAACATTTACACCCTCTTGGCCTATTTAGGAAGTAGTGCGGAAACTGTTCAAGTGTAGACTTGATAACAGTTGTTACGCGATACTACACTCAGACAAGTTTCTCTTGAGAATATTATGGGTTGATGAGTCAGTTATCTTAATCTGTAATATCCGATAGATAGAATTAAGACTCTGGGAACTTTTTTAGAACGTGATCTAAAGGTGTTATCCTTAGTTCACTCCTTTGGGATGGTTCTTACCCAGACTCCATGCTCGTGATTTACAACAAACCCTTGATTCTTGGTTGATCCAATCAAGTCTTGTCAATATCAATGGAACTTGGGTGTTGATAAGGTGTAAACCATAATCCACCAAAATGGATGATTGATATTGACAATGACTTGATTCATCCCTTGACCTTTGTTTGCCTTATGTGTGATCTCTTATTTGTGATTGATGCATTCATGCGCATCATAACATTTATCACACAAAAATTTCAAGGAACTAAGGTATCATTTGCAAATATTTTCAGACCATGGATTGTGGACGAAGGAACACTAAGAAGTACAGTTTCAGATGTTCCGACTTGAAATAGTTAAGGAAGCTAGCATCTTTTGTATTAGATCCCTTAGACTTCAAACAACGTCATGGGAAGCTTTTGTCCATCTTGTCTACTGATGTGGTTGAAGGACTCTTAAGTGTGTTGGTGCAGTTCTATGATCCTCTCTACCGTTGTTTCACTTTCCCAGATTTTTAGATTGTGCCTACATTAGAGTAGTATTCTCGTCTCTTGAGGATACCTGTTTCTAGTAGAGTGTCTTTTAGTGGATTGGAAGAGACTCCCATATCTCATCTTATTTCTGAAGCTCTTCACTTGAAGAAGTCTGAGATAGAGGCTCATTGGGTGAAGAAAGGAGGATTGATTGGGTTGCCATCTGATTTACTCATTAAGGAAGCTACTTCCTTTGCTCAAGCCGGTAGTGTGGATGCTTTTGAAGCTATCTTTGTGTTGCTCACTTATGGACTAGCTTTGTTCCCTAACATTGACGATTTTGTTGATGTTAACGCCATTAGACTTTTCTTGATTGGGAATCATGTGCCTACTTTGTTGGGTGATATGTAATTATCTTTGCATCTAAGGAATTCTAAGGGTGGTGGAACTATCGTATGTTGCATTCCTCTTCTGTACAAGTGGTTTATTTCGCACTTGCCTCAGACACCTGCTTTTGTGGAGAACAAACAATGTCTAAGGTGGTTTCAGAAACTTATGTCTCTCACTAATGATAATATAGTTTGGTATGATCCTTCTATGAGCAGTTTGGATATTATTGATAGTTGTGGTGAATTCTCTAATGTGCCTCTCATTGGTACACAATGAGGAATTAACTACAACCCTGCTTTGGCTCGTCGTCAGCTTGGGTTCCCCTTGAGAGACAAACCTAATAACACTTTGTTAGAAGGTCTTTTCTATCAAGAGGGTAAAGATCCCCAACATTTGAAGAAGAAGATTGTGCATGCTTGGCATAATGTGCATAGGAAAGGAAGATCCGAGCTTGGTTCGTGCAATTGTGTAGCTTTGGAAGCTTACACTCTTTGGGTGAAGAAGAGAGCTTTGGAATTGAAGATGTCTTATCCTTGTGAAAGACCTATGTCTATGGTTGTGGTTGAGCCAATAACTCTCCCTAACCAAGATATAGAGGAGTTGGAAGACGCGCTCGCCAAGATGAAGCAAGAGAAGGACATGTGGGAAACGCATTTCCATGCTTTGAGAAAGAAGTATGAAGAGTTGCAGTTGGAATCTAAGGACAAAGATGCACTTATTGAGCTACTTGAAGACCGAGTGACAAAGAGACAGAGAGAGCCACAGGTTTAATCTTCTAGCATGCCTCAGTATTCCGTTGCCTGGAAGAAGATTGTTGACCAGCTTGTCCTCGAGAAGACTCAGATTAAGGCTTCTTTTGAGACCAAGATACATCGCATTCGAAGGAAGTACGCGCCTTCAGCCAGATCTTCTGACATTGTTAGGGATCCTTAAGATGACTAGTCTCCTTTTCTCTTGTATTTTTCATTTGGTTTCTGAAATTGTACTCAGCATAATCCTTCCAATTATATAAATAAAAAAGAGATTTTTGGTCATATAAAAATTATTCCAATTGTTGATATATATGTTGCAAATGATATAGTAAGTTCCGCAAAAACATAAAATAAATAATCAAGCATTGCATTTCATGCATCATTTGCATAAGCAGGTTTCTCTTTCGCTAGATGTCTCACTGGTGTTTCTTCTGTGCTTTAGCCAAGCTGACTCACCGGTACAACACCCGCACCAATCATCTGAGAATTATGGAGCATCTAGAGCAAGAGAACAAAGAGCTGAAGGACGAGATTGCTCGCCTGACTGCCATGATGGAGTCAGTTTTTGCTGCTCAGAGTCAATCTTCTCCAACGCCTGCAACTCCTCCTGCGAGGACGGTTATTTTAGAGGTGGCTACCTCTACCATGCCTGCTGCTACCGCTCTTTCCGGATTCCCATGGGGAATGTTGTCCAACTTTGTGCCTGAAGGCTTTGCGCCTACTTTTGCTTCCATGCCGGCATCTAGCCCGGTCATGTTTGTGCCACCTTCCATTGTGCACACCTTACCTCGTGTAGAGGACACCATTTATCACTCCGAGCCGTCTAAGGGTCCGGATGTCTGTGAGAAAATGGATGAAATGAAAGATCAGTTTCTTGAGCTGCGCAAGGAATTGAAGACACTAAGGGGTAAGGATTTGTTTGGAAAGAGTGTTGCTGAGTTGTGTTTAGTGCCCAATGTCAAGATCCCAGTGAAGTTCAAAGTGCCTGACTTTGAAAAGTATAAGGGGAACACTTGTCCGCTTAGTCATCTAGTGATGTATGCTCGCAAGATATCTACTCAGACCGATAATGATCAACTGTTGATTCATTATTTCCAGGACAGTTTGACCGGTGCTGCGCTCCGTTGGTATATGGGATTGGATAGTGAAAGCATTCGCACTTTCAATGACTTGGGAGAGGCTTTTGTCAAGCAATACAAGTACAACATGGACATGGCGCCTGATAGAGACCAGCTGAGGTCTATGTCTTAGAAAGACAAAGAGACATTTAAAGAGTATGCGTAGAGATTGCGGGAATTGGCTGCCCAGATCACTCCTCCTTTGGAGGAAAAAGAGATGACAAAGATCCTTCTAAATACCCTTAGTTCATTTTATTATGAACGAATGATTGCTAGTGCCCCCAGTGACTTTACCAAAATGGTAAACATGGGGATGAGGCTTGAGGAAGGAGTCCGAGAGGGACATTTGTCAAAAGCTGAGGCATCAACAATCAAGAGGTATGGCAGTAGCTTCAGCAAGAAAAAGGACAATGAAGCGAATTCAATAAGCAGTGGAAGGCAGAGGAGGCCTCAAATCATAAGGAATCCAACATCCCATTAACATCACCATAAGGTATCTTCCGTTATTCCGGTTTTTTCTAATCAACAATCAGTACCAATTCAGCAACAACAACAACGTCAACAACAACAACCGCAACAACGACCAAACACCTACAACAACAATACTACCAACAATCATCATCAACAAAACTTCGAGAGGAAGAAGGTCTCTTTCGACCCGATTCCTATGTCTTACGCAGAACTCTACCCGTCTTTGGTTCTCAAGAACCTGATCCAACTGAGAAACCCGTCGCAAATTCCAGAACCACTTCCATGGTGGTACAAACCTGAGCTCCGTTGTGATTTTCATCAAGGAGCACCCCGACATGATATCGAGAACTGTTATCCACTCAAGTATGAGGTTCAAAAGTTGATGAATAGTGGAATGGTGTCCTTCGAGGACCGTGCACCAAATGTGAAAGAAAATCCGTTGCCCGCCCATGGGAACTCTTCTGTGAATATGGTGGATGGTTGTCCTGGCGAGTTTAAAGTTTTTGATGTGCGTTTTATCTGGAGGTTCTTGGTGCAGATGCATAAGGATGTTTTTTTGGTAAGTGATTGTGAGCATGACCATGATGGTTGTGCTGTTTGTAGTGTTAACCCGAGGGGTTGTGAAGTTGTGAAAAGGGACATCCAACGACTGATGGATGAAGGCATGATTCAAATTGTTCAATCCCGTCATGTAGATGATGATGTAAATGTCATAGTGCCAGTTTTCAAGCAGCCAGAGAGATTGGTAATCCAGTATGACAACAACAACAGTAATAATGTCAGTAACAGATTAGTATCACTGTTGGTAATACGGTTAGCGGACCCAGTCCCATATTCATCTGATAAAGATATTCCGTATCAGTATAATGCTACAATGATAGAGGGTGGTCAAGAGGTTATGTTGCCTACGACTAGCTTTGGGGTGAGCATTGTTGATGTTACCAAGGTGACCCGTAGTGGTCAAGTGTTTGGGTCGGTGTTCCCAAAGGATAAGGAAGAACCAGTTGTGAGTAAGAAGGTGGAAGTTCCTGTTGAAGATCTAGTTGGTATTTCAAAGGGTAAGTCTGGTGAATCCAGCAATGTGAAGGCCAACGATGATGATGAGGTACTTTGGTTGATTAAAAGAAGCGAGTTCAATATGGTGGAGCAGCTGCTCCAAACCCCCTCAAAAATCTCAGTGTTGTCTCTGCTCATGAATTCTGAAGCACACAGAGAAGCACTACAGAGAGTTCTGGAACAAGGTTTTGTAGAACATGATGTTACAGTGGGGACCAATTCGATCATATCATGGCTAACATCACTTCTTGCAATAATCTTAGCTTATGTGATGAAGAACTCCCTGAGGAGGGAAGGAATCATAATCTGGATTTGCACATTTCTATGAATTGCAAAAAGGATGCTTTGTCAAATGTGCTTGTTGACACCGGGTCGTCACTGAATATGCTACCGAAGTCAACTCTGTCAAAGCTATCTTATGAAGGAGCGCCTATGAGGTATAGTGGTGTAATCGTCAATGCCTTTGACGGTTCGTGCAAAACGGTTATTGGTGAAGTGGACCTTCCGGTTAAGATAGGTCCGGTGATTTTCAAATTACTTTTCAAGTAATAGATATCCACCCGGCCTACAGTTGCTTGTTGGGAAGGCCATGGATTCATGAGGCAGGAGATGTTACCTCCACATTGCACCAGAAACTCAAATTTGTGAAAAATGGCAAGCTCGTGATTGTTGGTGGAGAGAAGGCGTTGTTGGTTAGCCATTTGTCATCTTTCTCTTACGTTGAAGCTGAGGATGAGGTTGGAACTCCTTTCTAGGCCTTATCTATTGCTGCTGAAAAGAGAGTTGGGGCACCTATGTCCTCATTGAAAGATGCTAAGAAGATTGTTGAAGAAGGAAATGTTGATCAGTGGGGGCGCATGGTAGAGGTCTCCGACAACAAAGGCAGAACCGGTTTGGGGTTCCAGAAAGATTCATCAACTGCAAGAACTAAAGATATGCAACTTAGCTTTCGTAGCGGAGGGTGCATTCATGTAAATGAACAACACTTAGCTGTTGTGCTAGAGGATGACGAAGAGGAAGACTGCACCAATTTCGTGATGCATGGAAAGGCTTGCAACAATTGGATTGTTGTTGATGTTCCTGTTATTTTGCATCGATCTAAGTAATTGCTTTTATATGTTTTCAAAATCCTTCTCCTATGCCTAAGGGAGAGGTGAACATTGTTTGGGAATTTTCAAATTGATCATTAATAAAATTGATTATATTCATCCATATCTATGATGATTGTTTTTACTTTTTGCTTTATTCTGAAAATGGTAATCACAAAAAAACATAAATAAACAATATAATTGTCCATCTGCATAATATTTGGTCACAAATTCACTTCTCTAAAATCAAAATATGAAATTGTTATGTAGGTTGGTTTCTAACCCCATTGAATACAATGATCCTTCTCCTTCTCCAAATTTTGAATTCCTTGTGTTTGAAGCCGAGGAGGAAGGTGATGTAGAAGTGAGTGATGAATTATCTCGTCTTCTTGAGCAAGATGAAAAGACCATTCAGTCGTTCGAAGAGAAGATTGAGCTTGTCAACTTGGGTTCCGAGGATGATGTGAAGGAAGTCAAGATTGAGTCTCGCATGTGTCCAGATGTCAAGAAGGGGTTGATTGATCTTTTTCGAGAGTATTCAGATGTGTTAGCTTGGTCCTATCAAGACATGCCTGGTTTGGATTCTGAGATTGTGGAGCATAGATTTCTATTAAAGCCAGAATGCCCGCCAGTCAAGCAGAAGTTGAGAAGAACGCATCCTGATATGGCTATGAAGATAAAAGAGGAAGTGTAGAAGCAGATTGATGTCGGTTTCCTTGTAACCGCTGAGTATCCGTAATGGGTGGCCAATATTGTGCCTGTGCCGAAGAAATATGGAAAAGTCTGCATGTGTGTCGATTATAGAGAATTGAATAAAGCCAGTCTGAAAGATGATTTCTCTCTGCCACACATTGATACGTTGGTGGACAATACTGCTAAATTCAAAGTCTTTTCGTTTATGGATGGATTTTTCGGGTATAATCAGATCAAGATGGAACCCGAAGATATGGAAAAGACCACATTCATTACACCTTGGAGAACATTTTGTTATAGAGTGATGCCTTTCGATCTAAAGAAGGCTGGTGCAACTTACCAAAGAGCAATGACTACTCTTTTTCATGATATGATGCATAAAGAGATTGAAGTTTATGTCGATGACATGATTGCTAAATCGATTGATGAAGAGGAACATGTTAAGCATTTGTTGAAGCTATTCTAGCGTTTGAGGAAATATAAACTCCGCTTGAATCCCAATAAGTGTACTTTTGGTGTACGTTCTGGTAAGTTGTTGGGCTTTGTTGTCAGCGAGAAGGGTATTGAGGTTGATCCTGCCAAGGTCAAAGCAATACAAGAGATGCCTGCGCCCAAAATTGAGAAGCAAGTTAGAGGTTTTCTCGGACGCTTGAATTATATTTCCAGATTCATTTCTCACATGACTGCCACATGTGTGCCTATATTCAAGCTTCTTCGGAAAGATCAGTCTTGTGATTGGACCAAAGATTGCCAGAAAGATTTTGACAGTATCAAAGAATATCCGCTTGAGCCTCCGATTTTGTCTCCACCTGTTGAAGGAAGACCGTTGATCATGTATTTGATTGTGCTCGAAGATAGTATGGGTTGTGTCCTTGGTCAGCATGATGAGACTGGAAAGAAAGAATTTGCAATCTACTACCTCAGTAAGAAGTTCACCGACTGTGAGACTCGGTATTCTATGCTTGAGAAGACTTGTTGCACATTGGCTTGGGCTGCTAAGCGCCTGTATTAGTATATGTTGAATCATACCACTTGGTTGATATCCAATATGGATCTGATAAGGTATATATTTGAAAAGCCTACTTTAACTGGGAGGATTACCCGTTGGCAGATGTTATTATCCGAGTATGATATCGAATACCGATCTCAAAAAGCAATCAAAGGTAGTATCTTGGCTGACCATTTGGCTCACCAACCAATTGAAGATTACCATTCAGCGCAGTTTGACTTTCCGGATGAATAGATTTTGTACTTAAAAATGAAAGATTGTGATGAACCATTGCTTGAAGAAGGGCCAGAACCTGGTTCCCGTTGGGGCATGGTATTTTATGGAGCTATTAATCAATATGGAAATGGCATTGGGGTAATGATCATTACTCCTCAAGGAACGCATCTACCATTTACAGCTAGATTGACTTTCAAGTGTACGAACAACATGGCAGAATATGAAGCTTGTATTATGGGGCTTGAAGAGGCCATGAATCTCAGAATCAACTATTTGGATGTATTCGGAGACTCAGCTTTGGTTGTGAATCAAATCAAAGGTGAATGGGAGACAAACCAGCCCGGTTTAATACCATATAGAGATTATACGAGGAGGATTTCAACTTTCTTTATAAAGGTTGAGTTTCATCATATCCCTCAAGATGAGAACCGGATGGCAGATGCTCTTGCAACGTTGGCATCAATGATTATAGTGAAGTATTGGAATGAAGTTCCCAATTTGTCTGTGATGCGGCTTGATAGGCCAGCTCATGTGTTTGCTGTTGAAGAGATCAAAGACGAGATTGCATGGTATTAAGACATCAAATGTTTCCTCCAAAGTCATATTTACCCGCCCGGGGCATCTTTGAAAGATAAGAAGACTTTGGGAAGATTAGCCGGTAATTTCTACTTGAATGGTGATATACTATACAAGAGAAACTTCAATATGGTTTTGCTCAGATGCGTGGGTAGACACGCAGCAAACTTGTTGATGACTGAAGTGCATGAAGGTTCCTTTCGTACTCATTCCAATGAACATGCAATGGCGAAGAAGATGTTGCGATCAGGTTACTATTGGCTGACAATGGAATCTGACTATTGGAAATTTGTGAAGAAGTGCCACAAGTGTCAAATTTATGCTGATAAGATTCATGTTCCTCCGACACTTTTGAATGTTGTCTCTTCCCCATGGCCTTTCTCTATGTGGGGGATTGATATGATTGGGATGATTGAGCCCAAAGCTTCGAATGGACATCGTTTCATTTTGGTGGCAATTGACTACTTCACCAAATGGGTTGAAGCGGCATCATATGCGAATGTAACCAAGCAAGTTATTGCAAGGTTTATCAAGAATCAGATCATATGGCGTTATGGTGTGCCAAGTAATATCATTACTGATAATGGATCGAACTTGAATAACAATGTGGTAGAAGCTCTTTATAAAGACTTCAAGATTGCACATCATAATTCTTCTCCCTATAGACCCAAGATGAATGGGGTTGTTGAAGCTGCGAATAAGAACATCAAGAAGATTATTCAGAAGATGGTTGTCACGTATAAGAATTGGCATGAGATACTCCCATTTGCTTTGCATGGGTATCGTACATCCGTCCACACTTCAACAGGGGAAACCCCCTTCTCACTTGTGTATGGTATGGAAGCAGTGTTCCCCGTAGAGGTTAAGATTCCTTCACTGTGTGTGCTCATGGAAGCCAAGTTGACTGAGGCTGAATGGTGTCAGACCAGATTTGATCAGTTGAATTTGATTGAAGAGAAGAGATTGACTGCCATGTGTCATGGTCATATATCAGCAGAGGATGAAGAAAGCTTTTGATAAGAAGGTCAAACCTCGTTGTTTAGAGAAGGTGACCTTGTGCTCAAGAAGATCTTGTCGTTCAAACCAGATTCTAGGGGAAAATGGACTCCTAATTATGAAGGCCCATATGTTGTTAAGAGAGCCTTTTCAGGTGGTGCTCTGATTCTGACAACTATGGATGGTGAAGAGTTCACTCGTCATATGAACGCAGATGCAGTCAAGAAATACTTCGCTTAAAAAGAAAAGAACAGCTCGCTAAGTTGAAAATCCGAAAGGGAGACTTAGGCAAAAAAGAGCGTCTCGGTGGATTGAAAACCCGAAAGGGCGGTCCAGACAAAAGTTAGAGAAATAAAAAAAAATCCGATAAGTTGACTACCCCACCTTGGGACAACTTATACAAAAATTAGGGATTATGGAAAGTAACTGCAGTCTACTGATCTTCAAATTTTGGAGAACTTTGAGCACAAGGGTTGAAGTCGATTCATCATCCCAGCAGCGGTCAAGAGCACAGTGGATATAAAAGGATTGGTAGAAGGATTAAGGATCATTTGTATTCAATGTAGCCTTTTTCCATGTAAATTACCATTTTCAACTTTGTAAAAATCTATGGAATCTTGTTATTTACAGACTACCATCCCATTAAATAAAGTTGAGCGTTTATCCAATTATTTTTACTCTTATATACTTCAGCCAATAGTTTAAATTTCATTATGATCATTTTAAAAATTTAAAATTTTTTAATCAAAATATTTTTCTTAAAACATATAAAAACAAGAAATTTTCAAAGCAAATTAAAAAAGAAGTATCAACAGCACTTCAAAGAGCAGTAAGCCCTTAAGTTCTAAGCATCAGAGGCTCCCCAAGAAGTTGACCCTTCGGGTATCCCTCGTCGTTTGTGTTGATCCGGTTCTCCTGCGAAGTGTTTGTTCCCTAGCGGAGTTCCGATTCTTTTTCCCAGCTAAGTTGGTTGATTCAGTACCTTGCAGCGTGTTATTTCCTGGTAGTGTTTCTGTATTTCCCCAATTGGGTTGATCTTCAGCAGAGTAAGATCTTTTCCCCAGTAGATCGCGTTGGTTTCCCCACCGGTGGCCATCCGACTCATTCCTAGTCAGAGTTTCCTCCTTGTTTCTGAGCAGCTGTCTTGTGTTTATCTTCTGTATTGGTTGTCTCCCATTTGATATGGCGTAGACCTAAAATTCCTTGCAGACTCGATAATTTCTCCTCTCCTCGGCAGATTTCCTCCCTCGGATAGGTTTGAGCCTATGGTTTGTTGATTTCTTTGTTCTCCTGCAGTTGTCTCCCTCTTTTGTTGATTGATCGTGGATTGTACCGATGATTCAATTTCTTTGCGACACCTTTGTATCCTTTGTGATCGTTTTGTCAGCATAATCAATATATATACATATACATTCATATAATTTCATAATTTGCATATTTGTATCATCATATCCGATTAACTTGTTGATTTGAGATTCTCATTCTCTGTATGGCGATACTTTATCACCATACAAATTTTGGTGTCTGTCCTCCCTCAATTGTAGAGCGTCAGCCCCTTAGGCAGAAAGACTTTAACCTTTCTCCTCTTCCCCACTGAGTTTGTTTCCTCGTTGATGATTATTACTTCAGTTTCCTTTCCAGTTGTTTATCTAGATGGAATCACTCCCCTTGAGTTATATTCTCATTGGGTTGAGTCTTGATTGACTGTTTCTGTCTAGCTTTTACCTAGATATATGCTTCGAGTCTCCTAAGAATTTATTACCCAGTAACTGGTAATATTCTTCTTAGTTTGCAGTTTGTTACTTCTTGCCCAATACCCGGTAAAAGTACCCTTGTTTTTCTCCTCAGTAGAGTCCCCAGTGGATCTATTCCTCAGAAAGTATATTCTTGATATGTTCACTCTCACCGGTGACGAATATCTTTCTCTCCCCTGCCTGAGTTTATCCTTGATATGTTCATCCTAACCGATGACGGATATTCTCACCTTTGGTATTCTACCCAGTAAAAAGGTAGTTGTAATCCCTATTCTTATTTCCCATAGAGTTAATCCTTTATATGTGCATCCTAACCGATGACAGGTTTCCTTCTCTTTGCGGTCTTCTATCCAGTAACCGATAGTTGTAAGTCCTGCTTTTTGTCCCCTTCGCAGAGTTAATCCTTGATATATTCATCTTAACCGGTGACGGGTTATCTCTTTGGTGGTATTCTATCCAGTAACCGATAGATGTAATTCCTATTTTCATCCTAACCGGTGACGGATTTTCTCTTTGATGGTCTTCTATCCAACATTCGATAGATGTAATTCCAACTTCTTGTTCAGTTGGTTTATCCCTGATATGTTTATCTTAACTGATGACGGATATCCTCCTTGACAGTCCCAGGCAAGTCTACCCTTGATATGTTCATCTTAACCGATGTCGGATTTTCTTCCCTGTTGAGTTTATCCTTGATATGTTCATCCTAACCGATGACAGATACTCTCACCCTTTGGTCTTCTACCCAGTAACTGGTAGTTGTAAATCCTATTTTTTGCAGTTTTCCCCAGCAAGGCTATTCTTACCCAGTAACCGGTAATGAATACTCCCTCCTGTTGGTTCTCAGCGAGTCATCCTTGATATGTTCATCCTAACCGATGACGGATGTTCTCTCTGTCAGATCTTTATTATCTCCTTACCCAATAACACGTAGTAGATAATAGATTTATGCTCCTCCTGTGTTGAAGTTTATTTCTTCCCCAGTCGAGTTGAGTGAGCATTTCCTTAGTGAAATCATTTTTCCTGCATGATTCAGGTACTTCAGTTTTATCCTGACTTACTAGTATCCCCTACAGATGTTGTTGTTTCCCTGGATGAGTCTTTCCATGTTTGTATGGAATCCCTCGAGTCCCCCAGTAGTTTTAGGTCGTAGCCTGTCCTACGCATAACTCCTTTATCCCCCAGAGTCTCTGTCTCCCCAGTGAGTTTTCCTTACGGAATATATTATACTCCTGTGGACTTTCGGTCTCTCTGATTTCTTTTCCTTTGTGGCAATATTTCCCCACAAAGCATTAACTTTTACATTCATACCATATGCATCATGAGGTCTCTTAGGGACCAAATTTGTTTCTATATGTTGTTATTTAAGCCCATTCTACTGAGTCGGCATGAAGATTTTAACCTTCGCCTCCTCAGTTAGAATGTCCTTAAATAGGGGCAGTTGTAAGACCCCAATTTTGACCCTAAGATCCCTCATGCAATTTCATCATATGCACTAGCATTGGGATCATACCTTAGCATCCTCCTTACCCCTGTTTCATTGGGTTTATTTTGGGAGAGATCACCAAGCCCCATGTGATTGTATCATACTTGTATATTATTATTTTACTAACCAAAATAGAAAAATATGTCTTTGCATTTTCCTAACTCTTTTATAGGTAGGGCATGATCTCCATTGATCCACCAAGTTCATATCTAGGGTTTGAGACCCTCATGACAAAGAGCACAACCATGAATTGATCCAAGAATGGTTATGAGCATCATATATGAGTCCAATTGATCTCTACATGTTATATTGATCAAGTTTTCTTCAAGAGTTTAAGGGTGATTTGCCTTGGAAACCCTAGTTTTACTAGGTATCTTGAGTAACTTCTCCAACAAGCTATCTCACCAATTGATCAAATTTCGCAAGGGACACTTCAAAATTCATCATCTTATGCATATATGATCTACCATGTGCCAAGAAAGTCCAAAGAATTGAAGGTTAGCCAATTGGTTGATGGTGGTTGGCCAGATGAATTCATCTGATCAAAACTGGGTCTCCCTAGACCCTATCTCCTACAATTTACACCATATGAAAATGATTCCAAGTGAAATGTTACTCTAAATGACATTTCTAACAACTTTCATGTTGATACCTAGAGCTTGTTTTTCTTGGAAAATCATTTTCTATGTTGAAACATTATAGGTCATTTTGTCTAAACCCTAATTTGAAAGTCAACTTCCCAAGGACATAACTTGCTCAATTTTTATGAGATGAAATATTTCCAAGTTGCACAATCAAATTCCAGGTGTCTACTTCAACTTTAATGTTTGGAGTAAGAGCTAATTCAACTTTTATGAGCATGTGATATGAGGTTACATTATGGGTCACTTTTGACCTATACCATTGAACAGGTGATTTTTCCAAACTTCGAAAATGCATAACTCTATCATTCCAAATCCAAATGACATTGAATAGGTGAGAATTTTTAAGGTTTTTGAAATACCTACAACTTTTATGAAGACACTTTTCTCATTTGAAGCTCACATAAAAAGTTAAGCAAGGTGGAATATTGAGATATATGGCTTGACACTTAGAAAAAATTTCAACATGTTGAAATTTCCAAACTTGCACCTCAAACTTTTTCATGTTCCAAGCTCCAAATGAAAAAGTGTTGAACATGAAAGTTGTTCCTCTTGATCTACCCTTTCCAAAAAGTCTAATTTCATCCATTTTGGACAGGATTTGCTAGGGCTGCGCATTGCTGGAACATTGCATCATCATTTGGCAAAAATCAAACTTCAAGCTTCCATGTACAATTGCCTAGCACTTCAATTTGATTTTAGACTTATTCACACTCAATTATAGATCAAATGGAATGATCTCATGGGTCTGTACACTCCCATGCACACATGCATCACTCATTGCCAATTTTGGAAACTCATTTGGAAGGTGCAAATATCACATGATCCAGCTATAAATAGAGCTCCATATGCTCAGAATTGAGGACCCCTTCGCGCCAGCTTTGATCCCAAACATTAAACCCTTCCATTTGAGAGGATAATTCTAAGAATTTCCTTTGGAAATTGAGTTGGAATCTCACTATTTTGAGATTCAAAACTTCAGGGATCCAAGACCTTTTGTGCATTCTAATCTACTTCCGCAAGCATCCTGAGCAAGATCAAGCACGAGCCACAGCAAGAACAAGTGAATCCAGACCTGTATTGAAGGTATTTTCCAGAAAATTTCATCTCTCCGATTCTCTCTCAATTCCACTCAATTATCTTGGATCTTTGGTTTTCTGAAGTCCTACCAATGTAGGCAAGAAGATTGAGTTGCTTAGAGGTCAAATCGAAGCAACTCAGTTGACACACCTCAAAATTCAACTCCTCATATCTTTCTATATATGTGGAGTTAGTTAAAATTGAGGTCATATTCGTGCTCTACGCCATTTTTTCTTTCAGGTCGTACCCTTCTTTTTCATTTTCTTGATGGTGATGAGTGAACCAGTCAGGCCAGGGTCACCGGAGAAGATGACCGACCTTTGGACGTCAGCGATGCGCTGGAAGTGTTTAGAGCCATTGATCTAGTTCAAATTGTTTTAATCTCGTGCGTTGCTTTTAAATACCAAGCCTATGTCGCGTTGACTGTAGTGCACCATGGAACGCGCGCTTCTGGCCACTTGATCTGCCACCTCAATTAATGAGGGAGATCAAGTGGTCCGCGTTTTTTCTGATTATTTGAATTTCATTTTAATTGTTTTATTTTCATTAATTCATATTAATTTTAATATTGATCCAAAAAATATGAGTTTCACCAAAAAAATTCAAATAATTTCCTCTTTCATATTCTTAATTAAAATTATTTTTTGGATCTTTATTAATATTTTTCATGATTTAATTGATTTTGCATTTGTTTTTAATTGTTTAAAAATACTTTTAAGTCTTTAAAAATTCTGAAATTTTTTATCCAAGGTCCTTTGACCTTGTTTGACCTGTGATAAATCTCATGGCCATTTATTTGATGTTTTGATAAGGTTTTAGGAATTTGACAAACCATATTTAATTTAAATGCCTTATTTTAGTATTTTTAATTTGAATAAAGGCCAAATAATTTTGTTCACCAATTGTGATGACTTGTTTGTGTTTGACTCTTGTTGTTGGGCCTTGGTCAAGGTTGATTTGACTTTGTCAAGTTAATATCATTCAATTTAGGGGATTGATGGAATGTACATTCCATCTCCCAAAATGAATGGATGATATTAATTTGGTAAAAGTCCTCCTTTGACCAATTTGAGTTTTGATCCATTCCCCTCCCTCTTCATCTCATTTCCCTTCTTTATGCATTCATCTCATTTGGCCTATGATATCTCAAAGTCCTAAAGCTAGTTGATTGAAAAATTAACATGAGTATGGATGAGATTAGGTCACCTCTTTTGCATATTCTTTTTATGTGTGGTATGTTTCATGAGCATAGTCCATTATACTATGTCTCTAACATGCATTAACACCAAAATTCTATTGTCCGACCTCAAATAGTTGTGACTTCTACATAAGTCCAATAATGATTGCTTAACGTAACGCTAAATTTGTGACATAAAAGGCATATCATTCTAGTTAGTGAGATTGTAAGTCTCCCCTCTTTCATGGTATTGTATGGAAACTTGACATTTTTTCCTTCCTTTGGAAGATATCTTGGCTCAAGGATCCATGCTTGTGATAAGTGGGTTGAGTGTTCTCCAAAGAATGCCTTAAAATGAAAAGAAAAAGCAAAACAATACTAACTTCTAACTCATTAACAACTAACTTTTAATTTCAAGCCATTTACTTTAATGTCATTTAATTCTAGCCTTTATTCATTTGCCATTGTTCATATCATTCTAATTATTTATGATAATGTAATTTTCACTTTGTCCACTTAGACCATATTGTGTGATGTATCTTGTTTGTATATATTTTGCTTGTTTGTGTGGTCTTTGACCATTAATGTACATAATAACAACAAACACCCTAAAAAACTTTTGTGTGAACTGTTGGCTTGATCTTGGAAAAATGGACTTAGAACTTACGCAACATTCCCTTGCTAAAGGACTTGGCCAATGCCAACTTATTGAGAAATCAAGTGCTTGCAATTTGGAAATTCATTTGATACATCATTCAAGATCCACTACGCCAAATAAGGGAAAAGAGGGCGCTTTTTTTGGCCTATAACAGCGCTTTAAAGCGCCCTCTAATCTGGCGCTGGCATAGGTAAAGACAGCGCTTTTTTTCCTGGTGAAAGCGCTCTCTAAAGTGGCTCTTTAAGCCCTTTAAGGGCCACTTTAGAGGGCGCTTTTTAAAGAAAGCGCCCTCTAAAGTGGAAACTTTTAAGGGTTTAGAGGGCGCTTTTACTGGAAAGCACCCTCTAAAGTGGAAACTTTTAAGGGTTTAGAGGGCGCTTTTACTGGAAAGCGCCCTCTAAAGTGGAAATTTAAAGGGTTTAGAGGGCGCTTATTTTGGAAAGCGCCCTCTAAAGTGGGTGGATATTTAATTTTTTTTTTTTTAAAAAGCGCTATATTTATTTATTTATTTTAGACAACCTGTATATTGAAGCAGTACACCTAAAACTGTATAATTTGAAGCCCTTTTTCACACATTGCATTCAACAAGCCTTATATACAACAATCCATACATATACAACAATCCACTGATATATAATCGTTTAACTTCTAAAGATTCTAAATATACAACCAATTCATAACTTAAAAAGAAATAAAACTAAGTAGCAAAAGCATCTCTGAGATGTATGTTTTTTTTGCTAGCCGCAGTCTTCTTAGCAACAACCTCTTTTTGTTCAATATCAATAGCATGAACCTAAAATATCATAAAATTAGTTAGGTGAAGTATAAGATCAAGAATTAACATTTTCTATGCATAAATATCATATAATTATGTTTATACCTTTTTTTTTATGCAACTGACTCGATTTGCTGTAATAAAAGCCATTTTACCTGTAATAAAGAAAACAATTAAAATCATTTGACCTGTACCTTTTTCACTAAGTTCTCTTTCTTTTCTTGGTTGGAATATGTTCTACATGTCTCTTAACAACACGGACGGTTGGATTGATCCAAATACCCTCATTATGATCATTTCTAATATATGAATAATTTGATATAATATTCTCATCTTGATCATTTCTGGTAAACGATTCAATCTCAACATCAATATCACCTTGATCTCCAGTGTTTTCATCAATTACTTTGTTGGAAAAAAGAACTATAGACCATTTCGTACTTTTCGGATCATTGACATAGAACACTTGTCTAGCTTGAGAGGCTAGAATAAAAGACTCATCTTTGTATCCCACCCTATTAAGATCCACTTGCAAAAATCCTGACTTATCCATTCGAATGCCGTTATTATTTTCAACCCACTTGCAACCAAATATAGGAATCTGAAACTTCTCATAATCAAACACCCAAATGCGCTCGATAACACCAAAATACGACAGATTTGCAAATTTGGGGTTTAAGTTCTTCACACTTGATATGTGCATTGCTTCAGCTACCACGGTGACACCACTATTTTGCATAGTACTTTTATCATCTTGTTCTTTGGTATAAAATGTGTATCCATTAATCGCGTATGCGCTATAAGAAAAAACATGGAAACTTGGACCATATGCTAAGCATCTCAACCATTCTGTTATTGAAGCGGGATCTGAATAATACTTTGAATAAATATGATCCTTAAACCAAGTATAAAACATCGATTGTGCTCTCGTACTATCCAATTTTCATTTCTATTGGGATTTAAACCTCGGAGAACATCCTTGTGAATTTCAACATACGGCTCAACCTCATTCTCATTGTGCAGAACATACAAATGCACTTGATCCCGTTCGACCCTTGATACTTCCACGATTTTATTTCCAATTAGATTTTTTCCGTCTTTCTTTTCGACAAGCTGAGACTTGGGGAGTCCGATTGACTGAACATTAGACAAATATTCAGTACAAAACTCAATCGCTTCTTCAACAATGTATCTTTCAACCATACAACCTTCTGGTCGACTTCGGTTCTTCACGTACCCTTTTAATATTTTCATATAACATTCAACAGGGTACATCCATCTCATATAAGCTGGTCCACACAATTGTGTCTCTTTCACAAGATGAACAACTAGATGTACCATTATGTCAAAAAATGATGGAGGAAAAAACATTTCAAGCTCACACAAAGTAATAACGATTTCTTTTTGCAACATTGGTAAGATCGCAGGATCGATCACCTTACTGCAAATTGACTTGAAGAAAGAACACAACTTAGTTATAGAGCTTCTTACTTTTTCTGGAAGAATAGAACGTATACCTATTGGGAGAAAATGTTCCATTATAACATGGCAATCATGGGTCTTTAAACTCTTTAACTTGAGGTCTTTCATAGACACAAGTCTTCTAATATCTGAAGAGTACCCTTCTGGAACTTTAACTTCACTTAGAAACTTACACAATGTTTTTTCTCCTTTCTAGATAGAGTATAAGCAGCAGGCGGTAGATATGTTCGTTTTCCTTTCTTCAAGGGTCCTAATTCAGTTCTTATTCCCATCGCTATCAAGTCCTTTCTTGCCTTAAGGCCATCCTTAGACTTTCCTTGTATATTGAGTAACGTGCCAATAACACTTTCAAATACATTTTTTTCAATATGCATAACATCAAGAAAATGTCTCACATACAAGGACTTCCAATACGGCAATTCAAAAAAAACTGACCTCTTCTTCCACCCACTTTTGACAAGTGTGTGGGCAAAAGGCTTGCCAAACTGAGTATCCAAATCTTCCACGCAATCGTTTGGACATGCATGTATCTTATCATAGCTCATGCCAATAGAGCACAACATCTTTTTGGTCTCATATGTTCGATTGGGAAGAACATTATCCTCAGGAAGCATATCTTTCAAAAGGGCTAATAACTCTGTGAAACTTTTATCCGACCATCCATTGCCCGCCTTTAAGTTGTACAACTTTAATACCGCAGACAATCTTGTGAATTTAGTGCAACCATCATACAAAGGTTTCTCTGCATCACTTACCAACCTCTCAAACATTTCGGGACAATCCTTAAGATCTCCTTCAAGTGCTTCTGCAATCTCTTTAACTCGATCACAATCGTATGTATCTGCGCCACTATAGTTTGAGGCATAGGTCGTACTATCCCCCGGTTCAACATTCTCGTTACTTTTCTCACCATGCAAATTCCAACATGTATAACTTCGATCAATTCCATGTCTCATTAGATGCAATGTCAACTGAACTGCGTCAACCTGTTTCCCATAACAACAACCCAAGCAAGGACATATCATTCTACTGGGGTCTTCGGCGTGCGCAACGGCAAACTTAACGAATTCTGATACCCCATTCTCGTACTCTCTCGACAATCGATTGGAAGACATCCATGTATTGTCCATTACTAATTAGAATAAACAAAAAACAATTTCAGAAGAGAAACCAAAAATGGGATGAGACAAAACAATTTCGCTTTATTGAGTTAGTCTCTGTGCAGAGCATTCATGTCTCCAACAACAACCCAAAACCAAAACAATTTTGGTTTATTGAGTTAGTTTCTCAACATTTGCAGATATCTCTGACTTCAATAGCATGAGAATGTATGAACCATGCATTAAGCATTAGTGGTATGCACTAATTTGTAGCATAGTTATATATCATCATATAGTTTTTACAAAAGATAAACATTGACTAGAAAATATATATGTAGAATTGTATAATGGTCTAACTGAAAGCTAACAGAAGAATAGTCGACTCTAATTTACTCTATCAAATAACATCCATACCTAAACTTCTTAAGTTACTAGCTACGCTATGTATGCTACAATAAATACACTCATAAG
The DNA here is from genome assembly GCF_024323335.1 of Lathyrus oleraceus. NCBI lineage: Eukaryota > Viridiplantae > Streptophyta > Magnoliopsida > Fabales > Fabaceae > Lathyrus > Lathyrus oleraceus. The sequence goes on from NC_066581.1 coordinate 62,335,065, forward strand.
CTGCATAGTGTACCTTTGATTGGTAGAAGGTGTTTTAGATATTGCTGCCTCCTTTTTCTACATCGAGAAACAAATGGAACAGTTGGTGAAATTTAACCCATAATGCCTAGTCTCCTTTGCTAGCATTGCAACACAATAATTATTGTTGAGAATACTCAATAAATGTATGAACCAAGAAAAATGAAACCAAAAATGAACAATAGCGAACGTCAGAAGAGAAACCAAGTAATATGAAGATTAGAAAAATACCTATGGTGTCAAAATCGAACAGCTAACAACGAATTAATAGAAGGAGGAAACGTCGTAGATCTAACAGAGGTGGAAGGAGAACGCCTTAGAAGTAGCGAAAATCGTAGCAGTGAGAACCCTAACATGAAAAAGAACGAAAATAACAGAGAGTGAAATAACAAAACACGCAGTATGTTATAATTTTAATGTTTACTAAAGGGGACCTTAGAGGGCGCTTGTGGAAAAAAAGCGCCCTCTAAAGGGGGCCTAAGAGGGCGCTTATGAAAGCGCTCTCTAAGGCTTTCCAAAAGCGCTTTATAAACTGGAAATGCACATGGACTTATAGAGCGCTTTTTTAAAAGCGCCCTCTAAGGGTAACCTTAGAGAGCGCTTTCTAAAAAGCGCCCTGTATTGTTGTCCCTCTATCTCCTCCTTATTTTTTCGCTTCACCTTAGAGGGCGCTTTATTACAAAAGCGCCCTCTAAAGTGCGCTGTCTATTCCAGTTGTTCGCTCCTTATTTTTTCGCTTCACTTTAGAGTGCGCTTTTGTAATAAAGCGCCCTCTAAGGTGCGCTGTCTATTCCAGTTTTTGGCGTAGTGATCCCTTTGAGTTCATCTGCAACATGATCATTGTGAAGCTGTTATTTTGAACCTGTGACTTGTGGAATTCTTTTGCTACATGGGATAATTTGAAGAAGATCATGGAGTGGCTAAAGCTTAGATGTGGCTATCTTTATTTGATGCCTTTTCTCTTCAAGATAATGTAATTGTGCATTTGTGTGTTGCTTGTTTCTAAGTGTCCAAGGGAATTCTGGGTTTCTATTGACATTCTTGTCTATTGGATTGCTACCCATTTGGTCAGATCTTTTCAACTCTTAACTTTTAATTTTGTGCGTAGGATAGTCTCTTCATCTTCTCCCCATTTCTTTAATTTCAAAATCTCTCCCTCCTATTTCAAAACCTTCTTTGATTGAACTTATTTTGTTCTAAACTTTGACCACTTTGCAAAAAGATAGAAACTTTGGCCTTATGCTATTGCATTTTCAAACTTTTTTCTTAAATCAAACTTGTAAATAAACTTAACTATACTTGACTTAAAATTTCAAAAAGCCAAAAATAACTAACTCATTCAAATCATTTTTAGGCCTTTGTGCTTTTCAAACTTAATTTTTATTAAAAGCAATGCATCCACTTTGAAATTTGTATCACGAAATACGAGGTTTTGATCCCTCATTTTTATGTTGGTACGTAGGCACAAGTCTGAAGGGCTTGTTAAACACAAAAATATAATTAATGAATTCTTTTCTCATCCCCCCATTCTATTTGTTTGTAAACATCATTTTTGTACCAAATACATATGCACACAAAAAGGGCTCCCTAGGAGTACCTAGGACACTTTGGGTGCTAACACCTTCCCTCTGTGTAACCAACCCCCTTACCTGTAATCTCTGACATTTTATTAGTTTTGATTTGAAAATTTCTTACTTTTTGGGTTTTGTTCGTACTTTTTCCCTTTTCCCTTAGAAACAATAAAAGTGCGATGGCGACTCTTTTTATTTGATCTCTAGCTTATCCATAGATTGACGGTCATGAATTTACCGCTACAGACATCACCTCAATTCTACATGCAAATGCGCTACCGAATCATTGGACATCAAAGGTATGTTACTGATATTGCTTACTCGCTCCCGATCCCACCAATAGACCAGAGCATATCAAATCTCTACGAATTCCACCACTGAATCAGAAACACTTCACCATTCCCATTATACGAAATTTAGATACTTGGTCCCAATCCCGCCAATGTACAAGATTACATCAAAATCGTAACTGATCCCACCACTGAATCATCAACGCTTCACTGATCCCACCACAGGCATCATCTACTCTCTCTCGATCCCACCGTTAGACCAAAGCACACCTTTGGACCAAAGTTCGTACATCATGATGCATGACACATGCAACTATACACCAAATAAGTCCATCGGCACAACATACATGATCATGATCAATTATGACATGCCATTGCATAATTTATACATTCATGACAACCACAATATTCATCAACATCAATTCACTAATGCATATCAACATTTATGTAAGCTCAATTCATCAACAATTAATCATGTACTCATTCGATAACATTCTGAGCATATGGATTCACTCCCTAACACATAAAACATCATAAAACAAGATAAAATAATTATCGGGTTTAGAAACAACACTAAAATCTGAATCGGCGCATCAAAATTTACCGCCAAGACCATGACACTCTGTTTCCAGGCCATGACGACCGTCATGGAGATGATGACCTGACCGTCATCTCCTCATATGACCCGTGACTATTCAACCTCGTCCATCATCCCTCAAGAGACCCTGATGATCTTCCTGTCACTCAACTGACGGGCGTCAGTCTTTCCAAACGTGTTGACGGGTTGGCCGTCACGCAGGTGACTAACGTCACCCATAGAAAAAATACAGAATGCGTTTTTCCTCCATTTAAACACCTTCTAAGCTCCAATTTCACTTTCAAGTCATCCAAACTTGACCAGAAACAACTCATACATAATTATATCATATTAACAAGTTTATTCACACAGATTAACATTTAATTCCATCATTTAATCATTGTTCAAGATTATGTTTATGAAATCCAAAACACACCAATAACAACAACAACATACATATTCATACCCCTTTAGCATGAGTAATTTCCAACACAACATGGAATACATATTTCATCAGAACAACATCAATCATAATAGGTTATGCATACTTTCATAACCAATAATTCACACATATCAACAATGGAAAAATAAGAGAAAAACCTAAAGGAAGATTAAGGAGTCCTCACTACCCTTTCATGAAATTAACATCATTAATTGAGTAGTTTCCCCTACCTCAGATTTCCAGCAAAAACACTATTGCTATGGTGATTTTTGTAACGCCCTAAACACCAAGTCTTAATATAAAATAAAAATATCACAACTTAGGATGCTACTCAAAACAAAACATACAACTTCATGAATATTTTTCAAAATCTCGCAGCGAAATTCAAATTCTCTCATAAAATTAAATAGTTATTTAAAGCAAATACTCAAGGAAATAACTCCAAACAGCAACTCAAATAAAACAATGTGTCATGTCTCTGGTGTTACATATTAGAGCATATAAACCACTACAAAGCGATAAATATAAATATAAACGAAGACAACCTCTAAGGCCATCTTCTAACTCGCAAGCAACTACTCATGTTAAGTACCTGATTTTCTACTCCCTTAAGACAATTTTCTTCTCTTTTTCCCACTTCTACAGTTTTTACATATTAGTGAAACTGGCTCCCCTCTCTCTTCCTATTTATTCTAACCTAAAATTCATATTTCTAATAATTTTACCTTGGCCCAACTTACTTTTATTTCTCACCAGTTACACTATAATTTCTCATAATTCTATTTCCCACACAAATCTTACTATTTGTCCTTTTCTAACTATTTAATTAATATTCTATTATTTTAATTAAATAAACTAATTAAAATTCTAATAACCCCCAAACACCATATAACATATTTTATCATCAAATAAATAATTAAAAACATATTAAATAATTTAAATTATTAAAATAAAGCAACCGAATTCAATTGAATAAAGTATTTGAATTTAGGGTGTTACATAGACCACCTTTCACATGTTCCTCGGTGCTTTCTTGATGACTCTGACAACTGCTGGATGGGGGGAAACTCCTTATCCATGTAGCCCTTCCAAAGAGAAGGAGAAATGGAATAGTAAGTATAAAACTAGTGTCTATGAGTAGAATTCCCTTCAAGAAAAGTGCTTAGGCTTTAGAAGGAGGTAGAGAGGTTATAGAAAAAGGAAGAGTAGTTGCAAAAGGAGGTGGGAAAGCTGACCGATCTCAAAAAGGAAGTGGATGCCCATGGTACTCCTTCCTACTTGCCTACCAAGGTGACCAACATGCAGTGGTCTTTGGATGACAATGAAATGGCCTTAGCAAAGGTGAATACCATCGAGGAGGATTTGTCTTCTGGGTCATTGTAGCAAAGTAAGCTTTGGGGGAAGGAGAGAGAATCCCATAGGGAGAAGGTGTATGTGCTAAATAAGGTATGCAATGACATTGTTGATGAAGGTATCAAGGGAATATTTGATGGCTTCCAAAACGCGTGCAACCAAGCTGAGATGTTATGTTTGGGAATTCAGATTCCTTGAGAGAAAATGAACCCATGAAAGAAGGTTACTGATGAATAGGTCGTTATTGATTAGAAGGAGATCGAAGAGAATGAGATGTTTGGAGAAGAGGAGAAATAATTTTTTAATCCTTGATGTCATTAAGGCTTTTGTAATTTGACTTGGACATATTTTTAGTTGATGGTAATTTACTTGTTTCTTTTTGCTTGGTTTCTTACATTTCCTTCTACATTTTATTGCATATATATTATTGACTTAAATAGTCATTTTCTTCCTGTAAGTTGGCGTGTTTTTTATTTTCGTCCATGTATGTTTTTTTTTCTTCTAAACGTAATCCCTGAATGTTAAAATTCTTTTGGTTTTAGTCCCTAAAGTAAAATCCGCAGGAAACCTGCGAATTCTCATGCAGATTTTAACTTTAGGGAATAAAACCAAATGATATTCAAAATTTAAGGACTTTATACATAAAAAAAAAAGATACAGGGACAAAAAACAAAAACTCGACAACTTACAGTGACCAAAAGACTATTTAAGCTTTTAGTTTTTTTATCCGCCTGCACTTTTGTTTCAATGCTTTACTGGCCTGCACTTTTATTTCACTTCTTTACTCACCTACAATTTTGTTTCACCGCTTTATTGGCCTGTGATTTTGTTTCATCACTTTATTCGTCTTTGTGTCTTGTTAGTCCTTACTCACTCCTTTGTACGAAACTCAGGTAAGCTTTGACGTCGTTGATTACCGATGTCTAGCCAAAGGCCGAGTCCTATTATTTCTCCCCAATTTTGAGTCTGGTTTAGGTTCAATGTATCCAAGGCTTCACCCCCTACGCTCTAGAATGGCTACCTATCAAGAGGGGGTGTTTACGAGTTATGGCTTAATATGACATAATTTCATGTGGTCCTTACTTTCTTTTAATGAAAATCAATATAATTTTAACAAAGAGGTTTGTATAATTCATATAAAATATTACAAGGGAGTGTGAGTGGTTATAATCTCTGAGTGGACTTTGGAATACTTCGTTTTAATACCATTTGAGTTTTTAGCATTCCACGTCCTTAAAATGGAATCTCAAATCAAAATCTCTAGAGTGTAAGCTCCACTTCTTGTGTTGGTCTTGATCCTTTACAATCCTTCCCAATTGGCTATAAGTTTCTGATGGTTGCTATTTCGCAAGTGCACGGGATCATTCGTAGTTTTAAAAGATATCGAATCCAGAGGGACCAATAATCAAACTTATTGTTATCTATTGAGGCTATGCAAATCTAAGGCTATAATTCTTGGATTTGAAAGAAACTAAAAATAAAACTGAAATTAAAACTAATTAGGAAATATTAGATAAATGAGACTGAAATATAATTTTCAGTGTACCTCTGGAAATCAGATAAATTTAGGCGCCTCTTACTAAGTTTAAAATATTTTTTGGAGAAAATATAAATTTAAATACACTACTCACTCTCGCGCAACCCGTATCATGTTTCAAAATCGTAAAAGTCATGTTGTCGTTCCACATATTACAATTTCGAAACAAGTTTTAAAAATAAATAAGTCTTAATTAATAACTAAAGAGCTTTCGCTGTTTTTAGAAATTAAAAATCTAAATTTTAGGATCGGATACCGATCTTACACTGTCGCGCTATTGATCGGTATCTGAGTGCTTTCGTCGTCGCGCAAAGTTTTTTGACCTTTTTAAAATAAAATTCAAAATTGAAAAGAAGAATTAATATTAATAATTAGCGTCTGTTAATTTTACCGAGTTCCGTCAGAACGACAGTCCTCACATTCCGGACTCTAGGAAATTAGCCGGACATACTTGAAAGAGACAACATACTGTTTACTAAATTGTAAATTAAACTAGAAAACATTATAATAATATAGATATTATTCTGAATAGTGGAAACGAATATATAAAACTAATAAAAACTAATAAAATAAAAACCTGCTCCAATGGAGTCTTTATCTGATCCAGAAAATTTTTGAGTAAAAATTCCAGAAAAATAATATCGGCAAACTTGTCCAATGAACGACTCAAATATAATCAGTAATTCTCCAAATTCCCAGCCTAAGGTGCACTTATCACTCGATGTGAGTAATAAACACTTTCACAAAAATAAATTGTCTGCTTAAATTCTAAACTCTGGAAACTTGGATCCAATGTTGAACAAATGAAGTCATATTTATAGAGTCCAAAAGTGATAAAACTACTTCAAAGTCGTGCAACAATGGATGGAGAATTCTATTCAAAGTGGGAGAAAAATCAACAAAATGGAAGACTGGTCGCAACCTACTGATGCTGACGGTCGTCAGTAGGATGAAAGTCCATCCGTCAGGAAGGGCGAGGAGGCTATCATGGTGTTGGTGTAAGCTGTCAAAAGTATTTGATCATTACAATTCTTTCAAAGTTTTCTAATGATCGCATCTGAATAAGAAGAGATATATCTAGCATTATTAGTCAAATGCATAAACATCAAGTTGAAAATGCTAGACAATGAATCAAGCAAAGCATCTTTAATTGCAACTTAAAACTTGATGTCTTGAAGATGTGATTTTAAAGATGTGAAATCTTAAAGTCTTGGAGATGTGCTCTTAATGTATTTAAGATATGAAAGATTGAAGTCCTCAAAAGCTGCAAAAATGAGAAAGTTTTCCAGGTCTTGCGCTTAGGATTTTTCCTAGTTTTTATTAGTTAAATTTCATAAAGGAAATAATAGTAAGTATAGATGTACTAAGAAAATGCACATAAAAAAGTGTTTTCAAACATCTTATCTTATGACAAATCTTCTTAAAATCATTCCACGTAATCACTTAATTGATTAGAAGCTTGTTTAACAAATTAGGAAGGAAAAATACATTTTCTAATCGATTAAAACAAAGTTTAATGCCTCATAATCAATAAAGGAATATAATAATCGATTGAGTGACATAAAATTTTAAACTTTCCTAATTTAGTTTGGTTAATTAATTAATACATTTGTTTAATTGATTAACTCATTAAAATTGTCTATATATAGTTTCATTTTTTAGCCAATTTTTTATATATATAAGAGGATTCTCCTCTTTTCAAAATACAGTAATTTTCTGAATAAAAACCTTTCTATTATCTTTCTTCTCTCATTCTTTAAAAAAAATATTTTTCTTAATACATGTTTTAGTCCCTTAACTTAATTTAATGTTCCGCTTTAGTCTCTTAACTTAAAAACGTTACAAGTTACCTCCCTTAACTTCTCTTCTGTTACCTTATTTGGTATCTTCCGTCAATTTTGACAAAAAAATGTTAGTCATTGATACAAATCTGAGTCAACATATGTAGTTAAAAATTGATACACTGTGTAACTATAAGGTTTTTGTTTTCAGAGGTTTTTTAACCTCCGAAAGCAAAACCCCCGCAGTTTAAATAGTGTATCAGTTTTTAACTACACATGGTGACTCAGATTTGTACCAATGGTCTTGTTGTCACGCCACGTCACCATAACTTAACGTTTTTTGGTCAGAAATTGACGGAAGAGACCAAACAGGATAACAGAAGTGAAGTTAAGAGACTAACTTGTAACGTTTTTTAGTTAAGATACTAAAGCAAAACATTAAATTAAGTTAAGGTACTCGGTGATTAATTATGCCAAAATATTTTTTTCTCCAGAATCGCCTTAGTGCAAAGAGAGGGAAAATTTTCTTTTGAGAGTTGTGTTTTACTAGTGTTATGTTGAAATTACTTATTCGAGATCATTTTTCTCTTGTACTTTCTTTGTAATAGTTTTGAAGGTTACAAATTTTACCTATTAAGAGCTTGGGTGGAAGTTTTTGAGCAGAACCAGTTAAAAGCTCGGGTTAGTAAAAATCTCAAACATAAACTCATGGGAACCAGAGTAGACCAAGTGCTTCGATCGAAGCAAGATAGTTCTTCTGTGTGATCTCTCTATTCCTCGTCTCTTTAAATTTTAGTTATTTATCTTAAGAGAAGTAGTTATGGCATGTGATTGAACAGTATCAAATGGACAAATAGACTTGCACTTAATTTTTGTTAACTTAGAGAAGACATATGATAAAGTGTCTAGAGAGATTTTGTGGAAAGTCTTAGAGATGAAAAATGGTTATAATTATATATATTCAAACTATCCATGATATGTATGAATGAGTATTGACTAGTGTGCGTACACAAGGTGAAGAGACAAACGATTTTCATATTACAATATGTTTGCATCAAGGTTCGACCCTAAACTTTTACCATTTTACTTTAATTTTGGATGTACTCACGAAACACATGTAAAACCTAGCATCGAGATGTATTCTTTTTGCAGATGATATAATCCTAATTGGTGAGTCAAAGAAGGATTTAGATGAGAGGTTGGAGACGACATTTAAAAACGCATGACTTTCCCCTAAGTAGAAGTAAGACAGAGTATGTGGAATGGAAGTTCTACAATAGGAGAAATGTTTCTAACTTAGATCAAAGAGTTGGAGAAAATATTATCCCACAAGTCATGTGGTTTAAACATATTCTTGGGTCAGTAATACAACATGATGGGGAAATAGAAGGGGATGTAAACAATTGAATTCAACTTAAGTGAAAAAAATGGAGGACGGCTTTATGGATTTTATGTGATACAAAAGTATCGCTTAAGCTGAAGGGAAAATTTTATCAAACTGCGGTAAAACATGCGGTATTATATGAGATAAAATGTTTGACAGTTAAAAATCAATCTGAAAATATAATAAATGTAGCAAAAGTGAGTATATTGTGTTGTTTGTTTAATGGTTAAAGTTGCATAAAGTGTATTTGAAAATATTTTGGTCTTCATGATGCATGAAAGTGTTGTTTAAGGTTCATATTCCATTTAGGAGCTAGATTATGTGGATCATATTTTTCTTTCTTCTAATAATGGTTTGAGTATGGAAAATGTTGTGTTTTTATCGCTGAATTTTATACAATCATCACAAGATTTATGGAATCAATGAATCCCCTTGTTTTATAGTTCACTGGATTTTAGATTTGGACCCCCTTGAGCCAAACTTTAATGTGTTTTTTTTACAACAAAGATATTACTGAAGTTATCATAGTTGAATGTGGTAGAGATTTCTTGCACGATTTTCAACGCGTCCACCCTATGTAGTCTTTTATGGTCAATCCAATATGCTTAAAGACGGAACAAGCACACAAGAAGCTTGGTGAAGTCGATTCATTTTCTCGATTTGTTAAACATGAGAGTTAGTAGTTTTGGACGAAGTTACTTGTTTGACAAGTTAACTAACCATAGCGTGACTCTTAGTTAGTTGATCATAACTAACTCATTTCACCATATGTAATGATTGTAATGCATTTAAATAATTGCGTACATTGTGAAATACAACTTGATTTTACATTGCAAGCTTTCTGAATTATTCTTTTATGGTGTTCTTAGTTTAAGCTTTCGCGCGACTCAAATGAATACAACAATGCCTCTAAATGATTAATTGTAGAAATTATTGAAGTTCTGTGAGAATCAAAAGAAGAAAAAAAACACAACTACATGCAGGAATTAAAGTTAGAACTAATGATTATAAGGATTTCTGATATGCACAATCCAAGTTAGGTCCAACATCTACATTAAACAACTTAGAATATCTTTGAAAAAATCCAATTCGATCGTTGACTCTTGCATCACCAGGAATTCCACATTCCAATCCACCATTGATTATGTTTGTGACCAAACCATAACCAGCTGTTCTATTAGCAGCTATGTCAGCTTCTGTTGCTACATATTTTCCAACCATGACATTGTGGCATGAAGGTGTTGGTTTTCTTTCTGTCATCCAAAACCATAGAGCAGTTTTGAATGCAATCACTGAATTGTTTGATACAATTTCTGGATTTCTCAGCCCATCAAATCCCAATGCTTTCCCTGCTGGTCCATAGTTGAAATTCCTACACAATTTTATCGCAATTATCTCAATAACACAATCAATCACTAAATCTATTTATAAAATATGTAGTCAGGTTACGAGGTAAGTAAATCTGAACAATAATTGTTTTAGTGACCGTTTGAAATCAAAATGTTTTGAAAGATTCGTAGAAACTTATTCCCATAGTAATGGATCACGTGAACTAAAACTCTTACTCAAATATTTTAATGTCGTACTATTGAATATGAACTATAAAATATGAACTATAAAATATGGTGATATCAAATTGTGGTCCACAACTGCAATTGTAACCGCAATGTTACTGTTGTAGAAGTCTCCACAACAACATCTGACTTCAATTGTAATGTGAATTAAAATCACGTGTGTGATTGCATCAAATGATTTCGGCCATGTTCATTTACTTCTTGTTACCAAAAATTAAAATTTTGAAAGCATAAATCTCAATCTTCTTTTAAAGCTAATGAAGAATCTTAACTCTAAAAGATTTTCGACTTTGTATTTCAAACACATCTCAATTACTGTTCACACTACGATAGTCGCAATATGCATTAGAACAACTTCAATAACTTCAATGATTGTAATCGCAACAAACACAAATAATAATTGGTAACAAACCAATAATAATCTATTCTAAACTAAAATTAAGAATTTGCAAGTATTTAGTGTGTACCAAGAAAGTTGTATGGGACCTCTTCCTTTATAGCTTTTGCCTTCAAAACAAGGCCAATCTTTATCAGTAGAATCACAGTAAATACTCTGAGGACTAATTTCTTCTTTGAAGCATAATCCCCAAGAGAATGGGCCATCAGGTGCAGTGGACCATCCACCAGTAGTTTCATGAGAAATCTGTGCAAGAAAAGCAGCTATCTCACGTTTTCTTGTGGCTAAACAACCAGTAGTACCGAATTGTGGAAAAGATTTGGAAGCTTCAATGAAGGATTGGTAAGGGTAGAAGCTTTTTGCAGGACATGCAGTGTCATCCTTGTGTAGGAAAATTGAATCAAAAAGGTTTTTACTTATTAGAGATGAGATTGTAGGGGAGTACCATGATTCAACTCTCAGAAAGAGAAAGAGAGTTGAAGAAAACAATAAGAGGGAGAGAAAGGAAAATGACATTTTTTTCTATGGAAAAAGGGGAAGTTAAATGTTATTAAGAGATTGTGTTTGTTAAGGAAATTGAGATAAACTAGAAGGGTTATATAGAGATATGAGAATGTGGTAGTAATTTTGGGATTTGACTTCATGGATTTTATTTTAGTGCTTGTTGTGGAATTGTAACAAAATTGACTGAAGCATTTCTTTAGGAGGGTTGGGATTATGTCTTTTTTTTGTTGGAGTTGGATATGATGAAAAATATATATTCCTAGCCACAAACATACAAACAATTATACTTTATTCAGCAATGCTATGTTAACACTGAAAAATTACACTAGACCGTATCTTATATTTATTTTGTACTAAATATATTTTTAAATATTCATATCATTTTCTCTCTTTTTCTGGGGTCATCTTCTCTCTCTTTATTTAATGGAGTTGGATTTTATTATACATGTTTTTGTTCTCTTTACTTTTCACAATTATACATCTTCTTTTGGGATCAAGTTTTATTATATAATTTTGGTTAATCGTATTTAAAGTTTGGTTAATATAAACCCAAACATCAAAATATATAAAAATTGATAACATAAATTTAGTTAATATAATACAAGAAGTTGATTAATTCTGTTTAAAGTTTGGTTAATATAGATTCAGACATTAAAACATAACAAAATTGAATAAAAACACTTATTAAATGAATGCAAGAAGTTGATTAATGGCGTTTAAAGTTTGGTTTAGAATCAGACATCAAAACACATAAAAATTGTATTAAAAAAAAGTTGATTAATGCATTACAAGAATTTGGTTAATGATGTTTAATTGTTTGAGATGTAAATAAAAGAATGGTGGGAGAGAGGTCAAAGAATGATGCAAGAAGAAGAAATGGTAACAGTGTAAAGTAAGAGAGAGAAAAATAATTGTTAATAAAATCTGGCCCCACTGTATTTGATCATAATATATACGATGTAGTATAATGGTAGGTGTCAAAATATCATTTCTATACTTTATTTTACTCGTTCACAATACAAATACGATTAACAGTAAAGTATTATAATAATATTCTTTTAAAAAAATATCTAAATTTTTTATTTTTTTAGTTTTAGATTAAAAAATACTAATATAAAATTGTGTGATTAGCTTTACTTTGTAATTTTATTAATCAATATTTTATAATTTATTAATCAATTTTATTTATTACTAAAAATTATTTTAATATCTTAACTTCATAATTTTATTAATTAATTTTTTATTTTTTATTAACCAACTTTATTTTATCTTTAAAAAAATATTATTTTTAATATCTAAATTTATTAATCAATTTCATCACTTCATTAATCAATTTTTTATATTTTATTAGTCAATTTTATTTCATTATTTAAGATTTCTATACACGGGGATACTGTTCACTTCCTGTTTATGACCGCGTTCATATACGTTAACATTTCATTTCCTTATTCATAAATATATTTTTCATTTAAAAAAATATTATTCACCATATAAATATTTTTACAATATAAGTATTTGATGTCAAAATAGATATAAGAATAACATCTCTATAATAAAAACCAATAGATTACGACAAAATGAGTGCGACTAAATATTTTTACGAATAAAACGTCGTTATGCCCACACAATTAAAACGTTGTTATGACAGTAAAATATGGAAACACAAATGATATTTTTTTCATAACTACAAAATTTTGAACTAATGTTTTGTTTTATAATAAAAAATAAATCAATTAATATTATACAATATTATAATTAATTTACATTGTGACGACTGTAATTAATTTACATCGCGACGACGGCAATTATTAACACAGTATCTATATCAATCAATATTTTAAAAGTGTGACGACTGTAATTAATTTACATCGCGACGACTGTAATCATTAACACAGTATTTATATCAACCAATATCTTAAAAGTGTTTACGCTGACTGCCATAGTTATTTAAAACTTTGTTTTGTTGGAGGACAATTTCTTGTTAAAGATAGTTAATAATCATCTGCTTTTATTTATAATGTTTTTGTAAATTGACTTGCCATCAACCCACCTTGTTTTTGGGTTTGACTTATGAGTCCTCACCACTTTGATTTGCATATACTAATGTCTAGTTTTTGTCTTATATTTTAAAGATTAGATACAGAAAGATTAAGGTGTTGTCTAGAGGTGGGGGATCCACTTACTCTCACAAGTCACATGGTGTACATGAATTTTGATATTAGTATCCGCCTGCAGGGCTTTTGGCCATGAGTGCTATCAATTCAATGACAAAAACTATAGACCATACAAAATTCATAATTAATACTCCACTCATTATGTGTGTGTTTAAACAATTATCGTTCATTCTCTATGCATTTATCACTAACTAATTAGTACTTATTGTAATATATTATTTTAGATAAAACACACAAGAAAAGATAAACTATATTTCTAACTATGATGCTCGCATTAGCAAGAATACATATAGAAAAGATTGAAAGTGGGTACAAACATTTCACTAGTTGAACAAGTCATTGAATGAGGCAGCATATATACTTTACTAGCAAATTTACATGAGTGGGTACAACTATTTCTCTAATGGGTGTTTATATTTTAAAACGAGTGCATAAAATTATATTTATTTGGTGCATATCAATAATAAGTTTAATAAATTGGACATCATGCATTGAGGTACACTAAGCAAAGTATATTTTGTCCCTGCTATTTCTTATTTATACTTTATTGATAATTAAAAGAGAGGTGAATTGAAATATTTAAAATTTGTGATTAATTTTATATTTTTTTATTTATTAAAATTATATTAGTAATTTTGGTGGAGCGAATTGCAGCGAAAATAAAAGTAAATTGTAGAAATTAAAAGAATAGGATTAGAGAGATTGGACCAGACGTTGACCAAACGTTGGTTTAGTCCTTTTTTCAAGAGGTCTTCTTGAGAGTTTGACTATAAAGTTTGAGTTTTTGAAGGTTATGCCCATGAACCTTAATATAATATGATATTGAGATTTTTTCAGGTTTATCTCCAATCATTGACACCTTTTACCCCAGACTAAGCTAACGAACCATTAAGAGATCTATTGTTTATCTCAATAACCAAAACAAGACTTTTTCGGCAAAGTTTAACAAACCAACCACATAGATTTTATGACATGGTTATCTCACGAACCAAACTCGATCTCTTAAGAGTATCACATTCTTAAGAATTTATGCGACCACTTACAAAAATTTCTTACTCACAAGCAAAACTTTACTTACAAACACTAATGTAATATT